>NC_050573.1:395337564-395504526 GCF_011100635.1 Trichosurus vulpecula | reverse complement strand
AACTCCCCTTAGGACCATGGGGGCTTCACACCCACACACACCTAGTAGCTACAGGTTTTGGGTCTACTTGGGGGTGAAGATATAATTGGATCTCCCTTCATTGGCCCTACCTGGGGCCCCACCTTAGTTACCAATGCAATTTCCCAAGCTGAGGGTAACTGAAGTAAATGACATAATCAAAGTTCAGGTCCAGCCCCTCATTGTAATATTCATTCTCTCATTAATTGTTAATCAATCAGAGCTGATTGCTACCCTCAAGAATACCCCTCTTCTTTATGTTATAAGCCATGAGACTGCTGCCATGATAGTTTTTGGTCTAAGAGAGAGGCTGCCAAATGACCATCCTTTTGTTAAAATGCCGGCATTATTAATAAAATGATTAAACCCAGAAATTATGTCTGTTGAACCTTTTTAAAGACACTAAGAACTTCTACCATTTCTAGCTTGTACAGAAGATGAGGCAAAGAGTAACCTAAGGAGGACTCTCTAGAACGGTTTAAACCAATCCAAAGGTGGGGGAGTAGAATTCACTGCCAAATAACAAGAGTTCGTTCCATCTCTCAATAAGCTCACCTTAGGCAATGTTTCAGAGTAACTAGGAGAACAGATGGATATCTTCCCGAAGACAATTCTAGTTCACTCAATTAACAGGCAATTCTAAGATCGTAGGAGTTATTTCTATTAGGTTTTTTTTGTTGTGGCAAAGAATTGGAAACTGAGGGCATGTCCATCGTTTGGGGACTGCTGAACAAATTATGGCATATCAATGTGATGGAATATTATATTATACTGTGAGAAATGAAGGGAATGGTTTCAGACACACCTGGCGAGACTGGTATGAACTGATGCAGAGTAAAGCAAGCAGAACCAAGAGAACAATTCACACCCTAACAACATTATTGTAAAGATAAGCAACTTTGAAAGCCTTGGGAACTCTGATCGACACACCGACCAAACACAATTCTAGAAGACTCATGATGAATCAAAATACCAACTTCCAGAGAGAGGTAATGGACTCAGCACAGATTGAGATTTTTTTTTTAACATGGCCTATGTAGGCATTTGTTTTGCTTGAATATGTATGTTTGCAATAGGTTTTTTTTTTTTCTCACTGTAGGAAGGGGGTGGTAGGTGGAAAAAGATATGGATCAGATCATAAAATAATACTGAATTTTTTGAAATATCAAACAAAACTAGAATATACTTTATAAAAGATTATTTATCCAACCCTCTCATTTTACAGGTGAAGAAAGTAAAAAGTGCACAAGGTAAAAAAAAAAAAGACTCACCTAGGGTTCCACAGGCCCGCTGATCCCTATTCATTGCATCTTTATACTATTCCACACTGACTGACTTTGATACTTCAACAGAAGTATAATTTCATCAATGTCAATATTTCTTTCAATGGTGCAGATGAAAACCAACCCATGCCCTCCCATCTTTATTTTTTTCTCCCTCCTTCCTCCCCAAGATGGCATGCAAGCTAATATGGGCTATATATGTACAATCATATTAAACATATTTCCATATTAGTCATGTTGTGAAAAAATAATCATAAAAAAGGGAAAAACCATGGGAAAGAAAAATCAAAACAAAAAAAGGAGAGAAAATAGTAGATTTCAATCTGCATTCAGACTCCATAGTTCTTTCTCTGGATGTGGATAGCATTTTCCATCATGAGTCTTTTGGAATTGTCTTAGACCTTTGCATTGCTGAGAAGAGCTAAGTCTATCAAAGTTGTTCATTGAAAAATGTTGCTGTTACTGTGTACAATGTTTTCCTGGTTCTGTTCACTTCACTCAACATCAGTTCATGTAAGTCTTTCTAGGTTTTTCCGAAATCCTCCTGTTCATCATTTCTTATGGAACAATATTATTCCATTACATTAATATGCCACAACTTGTTCAGCCATTCCCCAGTTGATGGGCATCCCTTCAACTTCCAATTCTTTGCCATGACACAAAGAGCCGCTATAAATATTTTTGTACATATAGGTCTTTTTCCCTTTTTGATGATCTCCTTGGGATATAGTACTAGTAGTAGTATTGCTGGATCAAAGCATATGCAAGTTTTATAGCCTTTTGGGCATAGTTCCAAGTTGCTCTCCAGAATGGTTGGATCAGTTCACAACTCCACCAACAATTATGCCCTCTCATCTTACTCTATTCTTATCCACCCCCAAGTCCTCCACAAGATACTACCCCACATTCTGAGGTACTTCCCTAGTTCTCTTGGCATTGATCATGGATGCCAGTGGAGCATTCTATCTCTCCATTGTGGATCCTTTGCTCTCACACACTGACTGGCATCCTTTCTTTTGCAGTCCTGGGTCCTCTGGCACTATTCACTTCTTTTGAGTAATTCCCAACAAGCAATTCCTCATATATTATTCATGCCCACGATACATATCTATTTTGTCCTCTGGGTGACTCTTAACTTTCGTTCTTCAGAGCTTGTGGTATTCTATGACTCACAGTACCACAGCGTTACCAGGAGAATATTGCTATTAAAAATTGGGTATTTATTTTGAAGAGAATTTGGGATCATTAAAAGCAAAGTATAATTTCCTCAAAGGCAGTCCAGTCTTGTTCTCCTTCTCCTGCTTCTCCTGCTTGTGGAAACACCTCATTATCCATGCATCTATTGACTGTTGGACAAGCTCTGGGTAAAGTCCATGTAACTGCATACCATCCTCTAGATAAGATATTTTTCATTTAAGTGAAAAGCAAAACATTGTCTTTGCCTTCAAAAAGCATACATTCTGATGAGGAAAAAGGAAACAGTGAGCACCCTTATTCTTGAGCTGAACCATTACATCATATTGCTGAAACAGGAGCTGAGTCAGGAATCCTGTGTCCGAGTCCTGCCTCTTCCACTAATTAGCTATTTTTCCAAGTCACTTCCCTTCTCTAGGCCTCAGTTTCCTCATCTATAAAATGATATTTTCATACTAGTGATCTCTAAGGCCTTTTCCTACTCAAAGAATATGATGATGATTGAGGAGGGAGGAGGAAGGCAGTAGGAAAAGAGAAATAGAACAGTACTGAGAGAAATTATTTTTTCTCATATTAATAGCCAATTATTAAAATTGGGGAGACCCTAGTTTCTGTCCTATTTCCTGGTCCAATCTCTCAAGGACAGGGCTGATGGAAGATAGGATTATCTTCTCACCTATTATGTAGGACTCCTTGCCAGGGATAGAAACTGGACCTATGACTCATTGGTATTGAGGACTTGAGGGTGAGGAAACTTCCTCTACCAATGAAGATGGGCACCTTCTCTGAAAATTGTAATCTTTGAAAGTAGCCTGTGGATTGAGGAGGGAGGAGGAAGGCAGTAGGAAAAGAGAAATAGAACAGTACTGAGAGAAATTATTTTTTCTCATATTAATAGCCAATTATTAAAATTGGGGAGACCCTAGTTTCTGTCCTATTTCCTGGTCCAATCTCTCAAGGACAGGGCTGATGGAAGATAGGATTATCTTCTCACCTATTATGTAGGACTCCTTGCCAGGGATAGAAACTGGACCTATGACTCATTGGTATTGAGGAGTTGAGGGTGAGGAAACTTCCTCTACCAATGAAGATGGGCACCTTCTCTGAAAATTGTAATCTTTGAAAGTAGCCTGTGGATTGAGGAGGGAGGAGGAAGGCAGTAGGAAAAGAGAAATAGAACAGTACTGAGAGAAATTATTTTTTCTCATATTAATAGCCAATTATTAAAATTGGGGAGACCCTAGTTTCTGTCCTATTTCCTGGTCCAATCTCTCAAGGACAGGGCTGATGGAAGATAGGATTATCTCCTCACCTATTATGTAGGACTCCTTGCCAGTTTTCTGAGAGGGAACAGGATTTAGGAGGCTAGATGCAATCAGATAGCTAGATAGAGTGGGCATTTACTATGGCCCAGGCACTGTGCTAATCATTGTGAATGCAAATATAAGCAAAAGGAAGATAGTCCCTGCCCTCTAAGAACTTACATTCTAAATCATCATCCACCCCCTATCATTAGGTTTCTCATTCCCATCCCCTCAACCCTTCCACCCCAAAGTTTTATCCTAACTCCTCCCAGCCTTTCCAATATACCCTATGGTGCAATAATATTCCATTACATTCATATACCTCTGCCTCAACTACTTCAGCCATTCTGTAATTGATAAATGGCCAAAGGATATGTAACATTGTGCAATGTTCAACTTTTTTTTTTTTTGCCATGTTCAACTTTGATAGACTTAGCTCTTCTCAGCAATACAATGATCCAAGACAACTCCAAAAGATGGTAGAAAATGCTATCCGTATGCAGAGAAAGAGCTATAGAGTCTGAATGCAGATTGAAGCATACTATTTTCACTTTTTTTGTTTTTTCTTTCTTGTGGTTTTCCCTTTTGTTCTGATTCTACTTTCACAACATGACTAATGTGGAAATACATGTAATATGATTATACATGTATAACATCAGACTGCTTGCCATCTTAGGGAGGGGGGAAGAGAAGGAGGAAGGAAGAAAAATTTGGAACTCAAGATCTTATAAAAATGAATGTTGAAAAAAAATCAGAAAATGTTCTAATAAAACCTAAAAAGAGTTTTTCTTGCTGTTGTTTGTTATCAAGAATAAAGACATCTTTTAATTGTATAAAAAAGAAAGAAAGAAATTTGGCTTTCCCCTAATGACACAGCTTCCTTAGTCACCCAGTGCTAAGTGTACTCATTCTCCTTAGCTCTCTGGTCAAGGTGAGGGAGTGGAATACTCTTTGCACCACATAGCTACTTCTCTCCTTCCTCACTTAGTAATCTTTCTTCCTTTGAGGTACATGCTATTCATATCTACCACCCAATCAAAATCCTGGTAGCTGTTGTCTATAGACCTCCAAGTTATTCCCCTTCCTTCCTCAATGAATTCAACATATGGCTTACATTTTTTCTCTTCTCTACAACTTCATATTAACCCTCATATGAAGGTACTTTAACATATATAGTGATTCTCCCTCAAATACCCTAACCACTCAGTTCTTTAACCTACTCACCTCTCATGAGCTACTCTTCCCCCTAACCTCAACCTCAACTATACACAAAGATGGTCATACCATAGAAATTGCCATTACCCACAAATGCACCACCTCCATGGTCAAGAATTCTGATATCCCTTTATCTGACTATAAACTATTGGTTTTTCATCTTTCCCTCTGCCTTCATCTGCACTGTGATCTGCAATCCCTTGACTTCTCAGTTTTCTTCCAAGCCATCTTGCCTGCACTGGTTGCTCTCTCCTCTTCTTATTTTGACTTCTTTGCAAACCAATTCAACTCTACACTGTCCTCCATCCTTGAATCCCTAGCCTTGTATCATATTGCCTATTAGATCCAGCCAAGCCTCAGCCTTGGATCACTCCCACCATTTGTCTCCTTTGAGCCTGCCTACACAAGTGCTGCTGAATGAAGGTGGAGGAAATTATGTAACCATTCTGACTAGATCCACTGTAAATTTATGTTACATAATCTCAACCGAACACTCACTACTCCTAGGCAAGACTATTATTCCTCCATTATCAACTCACTAAGCCATTCTTCACAGTGGCTCTTCTAAAACTTTTCACTTCTCTTCAAACTTCCCACAGATCCCCCTCCCCCTCCTCTCTCAGATTAGAACCTTTCCTCATATTTTACAGAAAAAAAAAAGTGAGACCATTTGCCATGAAATCTCTCTTCTCCCCTCTTCCTCATCTCCTCTCACTCAAGTGCCTTCTGACACTTTGTCCTCCTTCACCCCTGTCTCACATGATGAAGTGGCTTTACTTTTTACCAAGGCCAACCCTTCTACCTGTTTAAGTGATCCTGTTCCATTCCATCTCCTCCAACGTGTTGTCCCCTCTGTCGTCCCCACTCTTTCACTCATTTTTAAGCTCTTCCTGCCTACTTGCTCATTTTCTCCTGCCTACAAACACGCCTATATCTCCTGTAGCCTGCAAAAAACTGCTGTCATCCTATATCTCTTCTGCCCTTTGTAGGAAAACTCTTCAAAAAAGGCCATCTACTATATGTACCCCCATTTTCTCTCTTCTCACTCCATCTCAGCCCCTTACAATCCAGCTACCAATCTCATCATTGCAGTGAAACAGCCCTCTCCCAAGTTAATAATGATCTCTTAGTTGCCATAAAGCCTATTCATTCTTTTGGACTTCTCTGCAGCCTTTGACAAATGTTGATCACTCTCTCCTCCTTGATACTTTCTTCTCTCCAGGTTTTCAGGACATCACACTCCCCAGGTTTTCCTCCTACTTATTTGACCACTCCTTCTCTCTCTCCTTTGCTGGATCTTCCTCCAGATCACAGCCTCTAACTGGAGGTGTCCCTCAGGGTTCTGTCCTGGGCCCTCTTCTATTCTCTGTCTATACTACTTCACTTGGTGATCTCAACAAGGATGTCTCCTTTACCAAAGAATTGGTCAACTTACCTTTTGGACAAGTTTGAGAAGTCACTAGAGCCTGAGAAAGTGTTTTGGTTTAGCACTGAGAGCTCTGGATTTAGAGGCAGAAATAAAATGAGGATGACAATACATTTGTAAAATAGGGATGATAATAATTACACTGCACACCTACCAGTTTGTTGTGAGGGTCAGAAGAAAATATATAGAGTGCTTTTTGTAAATGGCAAAGTACTGTATAAAATGTAAATTACTAAATACTTTGGTCAGAGAAGCAGCTATTTGAGACCATGTGCTACAAAGTCTGCATGTGTTTGGAGCCAGAAGACCAGGATTCAGATCTTGGATTTGTTACCTTTGTAACCTTGGGCCAGTCATTTCATCTCTTTGGGACTCAGTTTCTTTACCTATAAAAGTGGGGAGAGATGGGTTATGTGTCTGAGCTGACCCCTAAGATCTCTGTAGCCAGCCCTAAATCTACTATTCTGTTATTATGAAGAAAAGAAGGCCATATAATATATTTTCAGAGACACAAACACTCAGTGCTGAGATGACCTCTTTCCATCACCTTTGACTGATGGCAGATGGGTTCTTGGAGGGGGAGAGGTTCAGGATGGAAAGTGGGGACTTTATGACTTCAAAACTTAACATTAAAAATGTATAGACCTTTTTCAAGACCAAATTTACTTGAGCGGTTTTCGGTTTCAGTAAGATTTTATTTATTTTTAACTTCTTATTTAAATTCTACCTAGTGCGGCTGCTGGTGCTCGGCTGAGGCCGGAGCCGGACCGACGGAGCCGAGGCCGGAGCTGCTGCTGCCGCGGCCTGCCGCAGCCCCCCCCCCCCCACCTCCCCCCGCACCCCCGCCGCCAGCCGCCGGCGGCCGCCATTAGACAATAGGAGCGGCAGCCCGGGAGGGCCGCGGGAGGCAGGAAGCGGCGGCCGGCCCGGCAGCGGCTGGGAGCGGGAGCGGGCCCGGCGGCGGAGGGCGGGCGGCCCGGAGGAGGCGGCTCGAGCGGCGGCGGCGGGAGGCCGGGGCGCTCTGCGGCAGCGCTGAGCGGCGGCGCCGGGGCGGGGACAAAGGCGGCAGCGGCGGCCGGGGCCCGGGAGTCGGGCCGGGGCCGCGGCGGGGAGGAGGCGGCGGCGGGGGCGTCGGCGTTGGTGCGGCGGCCTCTGCCTTCCCTCGGCCCGCAGCCCTCCCCCCCTCCCCACCCCCCACGAGTGACATGATGTTTCCACAAAGCAGGCACTCGGGCTCCTCACACCTGCCCCAGCAGCTAAAGTTCACAACCTCAGATTCCTATGACCGGATCAAAGATGAGTTTCAGCTCCTACAAGCACAGTACCACAGCTTGAAGCTGGAGTGTGACAAGCTGGCTAGCGAGAAGTCGGAGATGCAGCGTCACTACGTTATGTATTATGAGATGTCCTATGGCCTCAACATTGAAATGCACAAACAGGCTGAACTCGTCAAGAGGCTCAATGGAATTTGTGCTCAAGTCTTGCCCTACCTTTCACAAGAGCACCAACAGCAGGTCTTGGGGGCAATTGAGCGAGCCAAGCAGGTCACTGCTCCGGAGCTGAACTCCATCATCTGGCAGCAGCTCCAGGCCCTGGCCTTGCCCCTGACTCCGCTGCCTGTGGGCCTGCAGCCTCCGTCTCTGCCAGCTGTCAGCGCAGGCACTGGCCTTCTCTCCCTTTCTGCCCTGGGCTCTCAGGCCCACCTCTCTAAGGAGGATAAGAATGGGCATGATGGGGATGCCCACCAGGACGACGATGGTGACAAGTCAGATTAGAGGCACAGCACTGGGGGTGGGGAAAAAGGCTTGGTATTTATGGTGGCTGCTGGCACTCTGGCACCTTGGTGCCAGCTGGCCCATCTAAGACGTCGCCCCCAGCCCCATAGCTTTGACTGCTCCCCTGCCCCCTGCCACCCCCTTCCCCTAAATCCCTTGGGGTGAGAATGGGACCGGACCGGGTCGGAAGGGAATAAAAGAATGAACCCACCTTAGCTCCAAGCGCCTCCCCCCCTTCCCTGTGCACATATGTAACCGACCCCCCCTTTCCCGCTACCCCTGTTCGGCCTGTTTGCTGCGCACCCAGCACAGCAGTTCCCCAGTCCCCTCCTGGTACTGCATGCAATCACGGATGCCAGCCGGCCCCGGGTTCCTCCCCTCCATCCCCCACCCCTCCCCCACCATGTAGAGGCTCTGCCCTGTCCCCCTCCTCCTTTCCTCCCTCCCACCATTTGCCTGCCTGACTCCTCCTAGGCTCTGCTCCATCACACACCTAACCTGGGACCTGAGCCCCTTTGCTTTGGTCCAGGCACCGGGAGAGCTCAGCAGCAGGCATGTGGGGGAGGGAAGGCTGGATGGAGAGGGCTGGGGGGACCTACTTCCTCCCCCACCCCATGCCCACAAATAAAGATGAGGGTACCGCATTTGTCTGGTTTTCTTTCAGTCTTCTAGCCTGTCCTTTAAAAGAAGAAACAAAAAAAAGAAAAATTCACCAAAAAAAAGCCCCCTTCCCCTTTCCCCCAATTTCGTGTTTGTATATAGTCCTTTAGACAAACTTGTCGGCTTCTGGTGTTCATTAACCTAATACAAAGGAGGAATGGAGACACTGTACTAAGCTTGTACTAGCTGTGCCTTTCAAATAAAGATGTGAGACGGTTGGTTTAAAAAAAAAATTCTACCTAGTGCTTATAAATGTACTAGGCAAGAGTGGGGAAAACATGAAAAATGAAAGACAAGATCACCATTCTCAAAAAATTCATGGTCTAGTTTGGAAGACCAAAAACACATATGAAAATGGTTTAACAAATGATTCTTGAAGGCCTATAATTCTCAAGGCACTATTGTTTTTACATGCATTGGATACACTTAAATTTTGGGGCTCCAGAATTAGAACTGTTTTATATACTTACTTGTATTTTTTGTTATGGGCAATCTGCTAAATGTCTATCCAAAAAAATATGTAATACAAATGTGTATATATTTTTATAGTTATAGATATAGTTTATATATGTGTATATACATGCATATTTATGTGTGTACATGTATGGACATATGGACATATAGACAAAAGAAGGGCAAACTAACAGAACAGGACAAGACCAGTGAAGGCCCAACTCTCCCACTTTGGCTCTGAGGCCATTTTTGACTTGAGGATTAGCAGTTCTTATTTCCCTTATAGGTCAGTATTTTATTCATTCTACAAATATTTACAAAGCAATTATAAATGCCAGAGACTGGCTCCTGTGCTAAGACACAGCAATCCATGCCCAAGGAATTTACCTCTCTCTAGTCTGCTCCAGGTTCTTCCCAGATGGTTTTTCCAGTCTAAAGGCAGTCTATTCTGGGTGGATACCTCACAGGGTTTAGAATAGCTACACAGGAATTTACTATAAGAATAGAAGAAAAATGGCCCCAATAAAATGTCACTCTAAGAATATTCCAATGGGAGAGGTGCAAACCTGACAATAACAAAACTCCAGATAAATAAGGACTCACTAATTCACTGATAAAATTCTGTTAAGGATCCTCAAAATCAATTTAATGAACCCAGAATGAAAACATTCATGTTAATTTATATTCCTTTCTAGTCTTAGCTCTCCAGGGTGAGGATTCTTATCTCCCTAGTTAATCTTCCACGCAAACTTAAAAGCCAGGTAAGAAAATATGGAGAGAGGTATTTGGAGTCTCTATATCTAGGAAGCACACTGTGTCTGTGGTTTCTAGTTCAGACACACACCACATATATACATATGTATGCATACACACACATACACACACACAAAACTGAACTCATCTTTCCCCCTAAGCCCTTTCTCCCTTCCAAACTTCTCTATTACCATGCCAATCCCACAGGCTCACAAGCTAGTTGTCATCCTCAACTTGCCCCTTCCTCATCTAATCTGTTGCCAAAGCATGTTGATTTCACCTTTGCAACATCTCTGGAATATGTCCCTTTCTTTCCTCTGACACTGGCATGCTACTACTCTGGTTCAGGCCTTTATCACCTCAACTTAAAAATTTTAATATTTTATTTTTTCTCAATTACATGTAAAAACAATTTTAATCTTTCTTTTATTATAATTTTGAGTTACAAATTCTCTCTCTCCCCTTCCCCATCATTGAGAAGGCAAGCAATTTGATAAAAGTTATACATGTGCAGTCATGTAAAACATATTTCCATATGTCAGTTGTGAAAGAAAGGACAAAAAAGCCTCCCAAGAAATATAAAGTTTAAGGAAAGTATGCTTCGATATGCATTCAGACTCCATCAGATCTTTGCCCAGAGGAGGATAGTATTTTTCATCATAAGTCCTTTGGAATTGTCTTGGATCATTGTATTTCTGAGAATAGCTTAGCCATTCACAGGTGTCCATTGTACAATATTGCTGTTACTGAGTACAATGTTCTCCTGGTTCTGCTTACTTCACTTTGAATCAGTTCATCTAAGTCTTCCCAGGTTTTTCTGAAAGCATCCTGCTTGTCATTTCTTATAGGACAATAGTATTCTATCATCATCACATTACTACAATTTGTTCAGCCATTCCCAAATTTGTGGACATCCCCTCAATTTTCCAATTCTCGGCCACCACAAAAAGAGCTGTTATAAGTATTTTTGTACATATAGACCCTTTTCTTCCTTCTTTCCTTCTTTCCTTCCTTCCTTCCTTCCTTCCTTCCTTCCTTCCTTCCTTCCTTCCTCCCTCCTTTCCTTCCTCCCTCCTTTCTTTCTTTCTTTCTTTCTTTCTTTCTTTCTTTTTTTTTCTTTCTTTCTTTCTTTCTTCTTTACTTCCTTCCTTTCTTTCCTTCCTCCCTCCTTTCTTTCTTTCTTTCTTTCTTTCTTTCTTTCTTTATTTCTTTCTTTCTTTCTTTTTCTTTCTATCTCTAGTAGCGTATTTCTGGGTCAAAGAGTATGCATGATTTTATAGCCATTTGGGCATAGTTCCAAATTGCTCTCCAGAATGGTTGGATCATTTCACAATTCCACCAACAACGCCTTAGTAGGTCATTGTTCAGTCATGTCCTACTCTTTGTGACCCTATTTGGGGTTTTTTATTAGTTTTTTTTTTGTTAGCATTATTAGGACTTGACTATTATTGCAAAAGCCTGCTGACTGGTCTGCGTGCCACAAGTTTCTTTCCATTCCTATTCATCTCCATTCAACTGCCAAAGTGATTTTCCTAAACATCAAATCTGACCATGTCACCCCCATACTCAATAAACTCCAGTGGCTCCCTATAACTTCCCAGGATCAATAAAAATCTCGTTTGGCATTCAAATTCCTTCATAACCTAGTCTTCTCCACACACCTTTCCAGTCTTCTTATACTTTACACCTCCTACTCCCCACCCCTATGTACCCTGTAATGAAGCGACAATACCCTCCCTTTTGTTCCTGAAACAGGACATTCCATCTCTTGTCCCTGAGCATTTTCTCTGGCTGTCCCCCGTGCCTGAAATGCTGTTCCTCTATCTCTTCCTCCTGGCTTCCTTAAAGTCCCAACTAAAATCCCACCTTCTGCAGAAAGACTTTCCCAATCCCTCTTAATTCTAATGCCTCCCCTCTGTTAATTATGTCCTATTTGTCCTCTATATAGTTTTTTTCATAGATATTGGTTCATTTGTTGTCTCCCCCCATTCCATTATAAGCTCCTCAAGGGCCAGAACTGTCTTTTGCTTTCTATCTCCTGAGCTTGTGTCTGATTTGGGGAGCAGCACTTGTCTTACAGACAAGGAAGTGTGCAAGACACAAGGAACTTTGGAAGCTGCTGGAGCAGGAAAGGTGGAAAAAATCAGACATTCAGGTCAATTTAAATAATGCTTCTTGGAGCTAAAGCAGCCGCTCTTATGATAGCACCCTCCCTCTTGTTGACAGGAACCAAAAAATCACATAAAAAAAACCTGACTGAGAGGACATTCAGATGAGCAGCATGGGTCCACAGATGAAATTGGCAGATAACATTGAATGAGAGGGGAAACCACAATAGGACACTGGACCAATCTGGGGACCTGGGTGAAATGGAACCATTGAAAGGATACCCTTAATGCTGAATATGTAGTACCACTGTTTCAAACTTCATATGGGTTTATAATATATGTACTTTTATTTTATGGTGGTGAAATGGACTGATGATTCTACCCCCTCCTTTGATGGCCTATTGTGCCAAGTGCCAGGCTGCCTCCTGCCCTATTAGCCCTATATGTGCTGCCTTCCTTTCCTCAGCCCCCAACCTCTTCCAATATTGCCCTTCCCTCTCTGACTCTGGTTTCTCCTAAGGAGTCTGACTCAGTCACTTGCATAGAATGTCTCAATTTCTCCTGCCTTAAGAAACTGCTGCAGATTATTTCATTTGCCAGATCTTCCCAGAGCTGCTGGTCCTATATAGAGGTTTGGAGAAAGTTTGAGATTTCTTCATCAAAAGCCATGGGACAAATTAACAGTTGGTTTCATTGTATATAGTGTCTATCAAAGCTCTCATGTTTTGATTGGTCCTTCCTTTTTAATATTTTTTTGGTGGACAAGAAAAAAATTTTTAACGGGCAAGTAGTAAGTTCTTATTTCTTCTCTCTACCTATTGCTAATGGATATTTTGGTTTTGAAGAAAAGAATGTTGGTA
Organism: Trichosurus vulpecula; assembly: GCF_011100635.1. Taxonomy (NCBI): domain Eukaryota; kingdom Metazoa; phylum Chordata; class Mammalia; order Diprotodontia; family Phalangeridae; genus Trichosurus; species Trichosurus vulpecula. The sequence goes on along the minus strand of NC_050573.1, from coordinate 395,491,477 downwards.
ACATTGGCACATTCCCTTTGGAGAAAGAGGCATCTCACAAAGGAATCCTTCAAAGTAGACCTTTCTTCCTGCATCTCCAGGGCAGGGACCATTGAAGGACTTTTGACTCAATTCACAAGTTAGTGTGTACCTGCCACCCCTTGTTAAGTCTGTCTTTACCCTTAATTCCTCATCCTGCCACAGATGTGCCAAATCTGCTTCAGAAGTCTTAGGAAGGAGAAACAGGCTGTGCCGTTAAGGGAATGTTCTTGGGGAGTGAATTGGAAGAGTGTGGAAGGAGAATGAGGTAATTTAAAAAAAAAAACAATCAGCTCCCTCAATCTGTCTGATTGATCTGAAGTTGAGATGGGAAGCTTTAAAGCTTTTCTTTCTTTTTTTTTTAAACTCTTTATCTTACCCTTCTCCTTTTGCTTTACCCTGTGGTTGGTTGGCCAAGAGAAGGATGTTTAAGTACATAGCTCCTGCCCTTCCTATTCTGTGGTGAGAGGCTACCTTGGCTTTGCCTCTCTCATGTGCCTTTGGCCTGGGGTGGTCCCTCTCCTACCACTTCCACTTACCTTTCTTTGCCAAAGCTGCCTCATTTCCAGTAATTTTGCAAATTAGATTTTGTTGCTTCCCCATTGATACTTAAGAGGAGATCAAGTGATCGAATCTTAGGGCCTAGTGGAACCCAAATTATCCTTTTGTCTGGGGTGGATGACCCTTTATTTCAGCCTTGACAAGCAAGGAAACTTAGGGTTTCTAGCAATAATACTACTTGGATAAATCTTAAAATGTTGTGGGCATAGGGGAAAGTTATGAGACATGATCCCCAAATTTCAACCTCCAAAGGGTTTCTGGAAAGTCTGGGCTATCTTCCACCCTTAAGCATGGTAGCGAAAAGAGTTAGCTGCTATGTGGTTTAGGGTGTGTGTGTGTGTGTGTGTGTGTGTGTGTGTGTGTAACCCTATCCCTCCCTCACTAAAATTCAAAGCCATATTCAATATAACTGCAAGACCTCCCCGTTGGGCTGGGGTAGAAGTACCCAGAGGCCTTGCCCTAAAGCTTGGGTGCTCACTATTTTCTTCCCACACCTTGCTGGTAGAGGGGAGCTTTTTGCTCTTGGGGATCCCAGGAGCACACACACTGTGCAAAGCTGAGTGGGTCCCGGCCTAAACTGGGTCTCCTTTTGGTCCGCTCTCCCTCTTCTACTTTGTCTCTTTTGTTCTCTTGGTGGGGTTGTGGGCTTTGGGGACTTTTTAAATTTTTTTATGTGACTATAAAACACTAAACACTCAATTCCAGAAGAAGAATGTCCCACCTTCCCACTATCATGGGGCATGTTTTCTAAACCATTCTCTTTCCTCTTTCTTGTTAAGGATTTTAAAAACAAGTGAGTTTTTTTTTTATGTAAAGAAGGCCAGAGATAAATGCTAATTGACTCACTGACCTTTCTTCATTTAAGAATTCTATCTTCTTAATTGTGTATTGAATGGACTCCCTCTTCCCCTTTTGGAATTACAGGTTTCCTTCAAAGCTCTGCTCATATGCCTTCCTTCTTACTTGAAGCCTTTCCTGAAGCCCCTCCTCCTCTCCCCCCACCTCCCTACCCCTGCCCAATTACCTTGCATTTATTTTACATATCCTTGCTTAATGTACATATGGTTCCCAGATTTTTTTTTTCATTTTTGAGGGAGTTCCTACCCACTTTGCATAAGACTAAAAGTACTTCCTCCCTAAATGGGAAGCCCAGGGAATCAGCTGTCCAGACCATAGCTAGTCTTTACTGTAAAAAGCAGGTAACTTGGCAGAAAATAGTACAGACATCTTCTTCAATGCAGTCAGTCTACTAACATTAATTAATTGATTGCCACGTGCAAGCCCAGTGCTAAGCACAGGGATACAAAGAAAGGCAAAAACACACAAACAAATCCCTCGAATCTAACTCAACAAGCATTTAAGAGGCCACAATCTGCCAGCCTTGGAGACTAGTGCTGGGGTTAAAAAAAAAAGAAAAAAGAGAATAGTAGTTCTTGCCCTTCAGAACCTTGGCTTTTTCTATATTATTTCCTTTGGCTTGGAGGTACTTTGGTCACATTTCCATGGGAACACATTTCCATTTCTTCTTTCTTTGACTCTCCCCATTTCTACCAACAAAGCAAAGAAAGCACTTTAATTCTACCTATTACATTCATTCAATCCAGTCTAGATTTAGTTTTCCTCTGCAAAGAACTTTTTACTACCTGGATTTAAAGCTAAATCCTGGGAAAGTAGGTCTTTTCTTATTAAGCCATCTGATAAGCAAAACAAATACCAAGACAATGGATTATTTGCCTCATTAGGTACCTTCAGTATTATGGTTATTTAGGGTTTATTGTGTTTGCCATTTGCTTTTCATTCAGAGAAATAATATCTTGGTAAATTGGCTTTAGAGGGAAAATATTATTACTCATATTTGTCTAGGGGTTAAGTAGTATCCTGGAGAATGGAGGGGAGTTAGAGCTGGTTAAATTCAAAGGTGCTGAAGGTTCTCCTAGGACTTGGTGGTAGAATAAAAATTAATCTGAAAAGACAGTTCTTGCACAGACTGAGAAACTGAAGAAGGATGAACAGAAAAGGGTATTGGAACAATTTGTCGATTTTAATGCAATCTACTTCCTCCATTGTGCTATACAAAGAGGAGGGGTGGATGAGTAAGCGGAAATTGGTGGTCCATTTATTGGAAGAAATACTGTACATTTAAATCAGGCTCGCCAAGCTTCCGAATGACTCATTGCTTCTGGAGAGCAGTTAAAAAATTTTAAAAACAACGTACAGTTTGATAGATTAGGAAATGTTTTGGTTATTTTTAACAAAGAATTTCAGCTGTTTGCAGGGGTACTTACTGATGGTTCATCAGGGAAAGGCAAAACAAAAAAGAAAAAAGTCCGTCCCAGGAACGAACAAGCTAGCCCCAAAGCTGCAAAGTGTGAAAGTTGTCAGCTTTCGAACTCTTCAACACTGAATACCATAGTGAGTGTTTATTTATAGACACTGTCTCTTTAGATCCTTCATTCAATCCTGACCCTGAAGTAATGTAGGTGTTATTACTACCCTTATTTTGCAGATGCACTCAAAAGTAATACTTCCTGGCTAGCTAAATCTAAACCTTTACATTTCAAAGGTTCGTTTTGTGGAAGCATAAAGGTTATTCATTCTACGACCTCACAGATCTCTCTCTGTGGTGTCAAATTCATTGATGTAGAGCTCAAAGGAACCCCAGAAGCCATCCAGTCAACCCCTTTATTTTACAAGTGAAGAATCTTAGTCTACTGAGGCAGAGTGCAGATTCCCCGAGGTCACTCAGGTAAACATTGACTGCAGACTGTGAACCTACTACCTCTGACTCCAACCAGAGCCAGTGGGACCCGAAGAAATCCCCTTTATGATGAAGCTTAGTTTTTTTTGCTCCCATTTTAAAGTCAACACAAACAAGGAAACAAAGAGGCGATATGTTTAAAAATGATCAGTACTGGAAAGGCTTTTCACATTTCTTGTTTATTCTCTTATAAGGAATAGCTCTCTGGGTATGGAAAAAGGAGGAATATACTGGAAGATGATGGTCATGTTTAAAGAAAAAATGTCTGTAAAAAATAATTTTAAGTATAGAGAATATAATGACCACATTCTATTGTCATTATTCTTGAGTGGAGCTTAAATATTCTATAATTACATTGCAAATTGACTTCTCGGCAAGAAAGTTAGCGTTATGAATGGGAAGCAGACTGTCCAACTCCCACATGCTCCAGAAAATCCGTGAAGTTCATGCTTGACGAAATAGTAAAGAACTCCGGTGAGAAAATACAGTAAATGATTTCTTTTACCTCAAAAATGCATTAGAAGCCTAATGACAGTTTTTCCTTGATCTTTGCTCGCCCCGCACAACCACTAAAGCTAAATACTGTTGTGGCATCAGCCGTAGTTTGCCGGGAAAAGAGAAGGAGGAAAGGAGGAAAAGAAATGGAACAAAGGAAGACAGAAGCACCCTCTGGAAAGCCTCAGGCTCCGAATTTACCCGGACCACCCAGATGACCCAAATTACCCGAATCCCCATCTCCTCACCCCACCTCCCAGACCAGCTTCCCGCGGCTGCCTCTGCTGCCTCGGGCGCTTCGAGTGTCTGGGAAAAGATAGTGAAACAGACCGAGGGCACGGAAAACTTGGACTCAGAATCGAAAGAGGCTAAGGATGTGGACTGTACAAAATGATCAAACCTTTCTTTACTTTACTTTGTGAAACGTACCCAGGTGTGATCTTCATAGAAGTGGATGTAGATGACTGTGAGGATGTTATGGACAAAAGGTGAGCAAATAATCTAGAGCTCATAAGGAAAAGCTCCTCTCCAAATGATAAATGGTCAAAGGATATGAACAGGCAATTTTCAGATGAAGAAATTAAAGCTATCTGTAGTCATATGAAAAAAATGCTCTAAGTCACTATTGATTAGAGCAATGCAGATGTGGATCCCTAAGAACATTGTGAGGCCCCTCCTGAGCCTGAGGTCATCCTAAAGTCTCCTCCCCTTATCTTGAGTTACCACTTAACTTCCCCCTTATCCTGGACCATGGAATTCCTTGTTTCCTGTCCCACCCTGGGTCATAAAATATCTCCCTTATCTTGTGTCAATTGTTGTCCTTATCCTGTAAGACTTATCCTATCCCTTAATCTCCAACCCCCATAAGAAACCCTAAAATCATCCTACAAGCTGTGTAGCTTTTTGTCTATATAAGTCTGGTCCCTTCCCTACATCAGTGCCTTTGTTTAGCTCCTTGCTAAATCTCAGGCCCGCTGCTTTTGAGTCAATAAAGCTCCCAATGGCTACAGAGAAGCTCTAAGTGAATTCTTTCACATTTGATGAACCAGCTCTCCCAACTCTGACCTCATCCATGCAAATCGAAACAATTCTTATGTACATCTCTCCTGTCAGATTGGCTAACATGACAACACAGGAAAATGATAACTGTTGGAGAAGATGTGGGAAAATTGGAACACTAATGCATTGTTGGTGGAGTCATGAACTGATTCAAACCATTCTGGAGAGCAATTTGGAACTATGCCCAAAGGGCTATAAAACTGTATACCCTTTGATGCAGCAATACCACTATTAGGTCTGTATCCCAAAGAGATCATAAAAAAGGAAAAGGACCCATGTGTTCAAAAATATGTATAGTAGTTCTTTTTGTGGTAGCAAAGAATTGGAAGTTATGGGGATGCCCATCAGTTGGGAAATGGTTGAACAAGTTGTAGTATATGAATGTAATGGAATACTATTATTGTTCTGTAAGAAATAATGAGCAAGTGGACTTCAGAAAAACCTGGAAAGACTTACATGAACTGATGTGCGAAGTGAGCAGAACCAGGAGAACATTGTACACAGTAACAGCTACATTGTAGGATGACCAACTTTGAAAGACTTAGCTCTTCTCAGCAATGCAAGAATATAAGACAATTCCAAGACTCATGACGGAAAATGCCATCCACATCCAGAGAAAGAACTGTGGAGTCTGAGTGCAGATCAAAGTAGACGATTTACTCTTCCGTTGTTGTTGTTGTTGTTTCTTCTTTCTCTTGATTCCTCCCTGGTTCTAATTCTTCTTTACATCATGACTGATGTGAAAATATGTTTAATATGAGTGTATATGTATAGCCTACATCAGATTGCATGCTATCTTGGGGAGGGGAGAGGGAAGGGGGAGAAAACTTAGAACTCAAAATTTTATGGAAGTGAATGTTAAAAACTAAACATTGATGAATTAATTAAAAAATAAGGAAAAGCTCCAATCAACCATTAATGAATAGAAGTAATTGTGGATCCATGTGAACAACTGTTAGCTGTCTAAATTATATAGCTTATAATTTTTTCTATTTCCCCCAAATGAGCAAATGTAACAAAAGTATGTACCCAAATAACATTTGACTGTAAATGACAATAAAATGTAAATCCTACCCTTCTGGGAAAAAAAAGAAAGAAAGAAGCCTGATAGTAATAGGAAAAGTAGTCACTAGAAAAGTAAATGCCATGGGGTAAGCCCCCACTGCGACAAGTAACCAGTCAGGGTGACATCACATGTAAAGCTCTGTCTCAACAGGCAATAAAAATGGAGGACTGTGAGTAAGCATTTATTAAGCACTTACTATGTAGGAGACACTATGCTAAGCATTGAGGATACAAAGAAAGGTAAAAGGCAGTCCCTGCCCTCCAGGAGCTCACAACCTAACAGAGAAGATAATATGCAAACAAATACGTACAAATAAGCTATATACAGCATAAATAGGAAATAATCAACAGGTGGAAGGTACTACAATTAAGAGGGAATGGGAAAGGTTTACCTTCAGAGACCTGAATAAACTACAGAGGTGGTCAGGAAGGCCAAGAATTAAGATCTTAAAGGGCCAGGGAATGTTGAGGAACAGTGACCAACTTGGTGCAGTAGTGCTCAAACCAGGATCCCCTAAACCCAAGGGTTCTGAGGTCCCTAACACCCTGTCCTAAGATGCCAGAGGAGGCTATTAGAATTTGATGCTCTGAATCTCCAAGATTCAAGGGTGAAGGGGAAGCTAACCCTAGGAGTTAAAGGTCAGCACAAGAAACTAGGTAATTCAGAGACAGACTAAGCAAAACTGACTACCCTATACAAAAGCACAGTAGGGGGAGTGGAGCCTGGCCCTGTTGCAAAGCCCAATCAAAGAAAACACTAATAAGTACAAAAAAAATATTATAAGGTCTGGCAGTCCCCCAAAAGAAGAAACCAGGAACTCATTAACAGTTACAAACAGAGACAAAAGAGGGAAAAAATTTTTTCCAAAGTACTACATAAGTACCTAAAAAATGAATCAAGAAATAAAAAAAATTAAGTAAAACTTCTAGAAAAAAGAATAAGTAGCTTAGTAGAGAAAATAGTACATTTTACCCAAGAAATGGACCTCTTAAAAATTAGAAGAGACTAAACAGAAATTAAGAAATATGTACTAGGACAAAATCAAAAGACATAAAAAATATAAGAAAACGTAAGATATCAGATACAAAAAAGTGACTTAGAAAACAGTCCAAAAAGAGATAATTTAATAATGCAGAACTCCTATAGCAAAGAAAAAAATTAGTGTGACTACCTAGAAAGAAACAATTTGAGGACCAAGTAATCATAAGAGGCCTGTCAGCTTCTACTAAAAAGCAGGGGAGAGTGAAGAATTCAATATTACCCAAAGCAAAAGAGATAGGCATATACCCAAGAATAATTTACCCTGCAGAGCTGAGTATAATAATCCTACAGTGAATGGAATAGAGGACTTTCAAGGATTTCTGGTGAAAGGACCAAAACTTTTATGACACAAATATGATACTAATACCCAAACCAGGTAAAGTCAAAACACAGAAAGAAAATTATAGGCCAATTTCCCTAATGAATATTGATGCAAAAATTTTAAATAAAATATTAGCAAAAAGATTGCAGCAACTTATCACTAGAATAATATACTGTGACCAGGTAGGATTTATTTCAGGAATGCAAGGCTGGTTCAATATTAGGAAAACTATCAGTATAATTTATCATATCAACAACAAAACTAGCAGAAACCGCATGATCATCTCAATAGATGCAGAAAAAGCCTTTGACAAAATACAACACCTATTCCTATTAAAAACACCAGAAAACATAGGAATAAATGGAGCCTTCCTTAAAATTATAAATAGCATCTACCTAAAACCATCAACAAGCATTATTTGTAATGGGGATAAGTTAGATGCATTACCAATAAGATTGGGGTGAAACAAGGATGTCCATTATCACCCCTATTATTCAATTTGGTACTAGAAATGTTAGCTCTGGCAATAAGAGAAGAAAAAGAAATTGAAGGAATTAGCAAAGAAGAAACTAAATTATCACTTTTTGCAGATGATATGATGATTTACTTAGAGAATCCTAGATAATCAAGTAAAAAAACTACTTGAAACAACTTCAGCAAAGTTGCAGGATATAAAATAAACCCACATAAATCCTCGGCATTCCTATACATTACTAACAAAGCCCACCAGCAAGAGATAGAAAGAGAAATTCCATTCAAAGTTGCTGTAGACACTATAAAATATTTGGGAGTCTATCTGCCAAGACAAACCCAGGGACTATATGAACATAATTATGAAACACTTTTCATGCAAATAAAGTCAGACCTAAATAAATGGAAAAATACCAGTTGCTCATGGTTAAGCTGAGCTAAAATAATAAAAGTGACAATTTTACCTAAATTAATCTACCTATTCAGTGCCATACCAATCGAACTACCAAAAAATTATTTTACAGAGCTGCATAAAATAATAACAAAATTTATCTGGAAGAACAAGAGGTCTAGAATATCTAGGGAATTAATGAAAAGAAATGCTAGGGAAGGTGGCCTAGCCATACCAGATATTAAACTGTACTATAAAGCAGCAGTCATCAAAACTACCTCGTACTGACTAAGAAACAGCCATGGATCAGTAGAATAGGATGGGTACACAAGATGGAGAAGTCAATGACTATAGCGATCTACTCTCTGATAAACCCAAAGAATCCAGCTTCTGGGTTAAGAATTCACTATTTCACAAAAACTGCTGGGAAAATTGGAAAATGGTAGGGCAGAAACTGGACATAGACCAATACCTTATACCATATAACAAAATGGGTTCATGATTTAGGAATAAAGGCTGATACTATAAGCAATTTGGGAGAGCAAGGAGTAGTTTACCTATCAGATTTGTGGAAAAGAAAAGAATTCATGACACAATAAGAGATAGAGAGCATTACAAAATGCAAAATGGATAATTTTGATTATGTTAAATTGAAATGTTTTTGTATAAAAAAAGCCAACGCAACAAAGATTAGGAGGGAAGCAGAAAATTGGGAGAAAATTTTTACAACCAGTATCTCTGATAAAGGCCTCATCTCTAAAACATACAGGGAACTGAGCCAAATTTATAGGAATATAAGTCATTCCCCAATTGAGACATGGTCAAAGGATATGAACAGGCAGTTTTCAGAGGAAGAAATTAAAGATATCTACAAGCATATGAAAAAATAACTCGAAATCACTACTGATTAGAGAAATGCAAATCAAAACAACTCTTAGGTACCACATCTCTCCTGTCAGATTGGCTAAAATGACAAAACAGGAAAATGACAAATGCTGGAGAGGATGTGGGAAAATTGGAACATTGTTACATTGCTGGTGGAGTTGTGAACTGATCCAGCCATTTTGGAGAACAATTTGGAACTATGCCCAAAGGGCTATAAAAATGTTCATACCCTTTGACCCAGCAATACCACTTCCAGGGTTGTATCCCAAAGAGATCACACAAGTGGGAAAAGGACCCATGTGTACAAAAATATTCATAGTGGCTCTTTTTGTAGTACCAAAGAATTGGAAATCAAGGGGATGCCCATCAATTGGGGAATGGCTGAACAAGTTGTGGTATATGAAGGTAATGCAATACTATTGTGCTATAAGAAATGGGGATGATATGGACTTCATTACAACCTGGAAAAACCTACACGATATAATGCTGAGTGAGTGGAGCAGAACCAGGAGAACATTATACACAACCACAGATATATGGATTCTGTGACGACTAACCCTGATAGACTTTGCTCTTCTTAGCAGCACAAGGTGCAGACAACTCCAAAGGACTCACGATGGAGAATGCTATCTACATCCAGAGAAAGAACTATGGAGTCTGAGTGCAGATTGAGGCACACTTTATGCTTGCCTTTTCCCCCCCCTTTTTTTTCTCTTTTGTTTTTGTTTTTGGGGGGTTTTTTTGGTTCTGTTTCTTCTTTCTCATGATTCATTCCATTGGTCATACTTCTTCTTCACAACTTGACTAATGTGTTATACATAGAAGATATACTGGATTCCATGCCGTCTTGGGGAGGGAGGCGTGGAGGGGGGAAGAAAACCTGGAACTCAAAATTATGTAGAACCAAGTGTTGTAAACTAAAAATAAAAACTCTCAAAAAAAAAAAAAGAGAAAAATAGGGAAGCCAAAAAAAAAAAAAAAAAAAGGACCAAAACTGAGGAGGAACTCTGAAATATAAACACAAGCATCCAGAGAAACTCAAAAAGATAAAATTTGAGCAATTGAAAGGGCTGTATGATCATGAAGGGCTAACATTCAAATGCGGGAGAAGAAGAGACCCTTCAGAACCTTACTGGAAAAAGAAATGGCAAACAACTCCAGTATCTTTGCCAAGAAAACCCTCAATGGGCCACAAAGAGTCAAACACAACTGAAAACAACTGAACAGCAACAGAACCTTATTCTCTTCAAAGGGTATTATAGAGCTAATCAAAAAAAAAAAAAACAGAGATCCTAGTAGTGGATTGGTTCTGTTCTTAGGGTTTGAAGACGAGGAAAACGTAGGAGGGTAAAAAGAGGAACACACTACTCTTCCTTCCTTCCTTCCCTCCTTTTCTTCCGCTTCCCCTTTCTCTTCCCCTTCCCCTCCCTTTTTTTCTCTTTCCCTTCCCTAAATTTTGACGGCTAAAAGTTAGCAAATGATCTTGGGGTTTATGGGCTAGATTTCTTTTTTAAAGACCATGCCTTAAACCCAATTCATTCTGGCTCTCATTGATTGGCCAATAATAGGTCTCAGCCCAAGCCCCCTGATGGCTCAGAGTGAATGTAAATAGTAAAGGTTTCTGTTCTGGCCAGAAACCCTGAGGGTCTTCCTCTCCCAGATTGATTTGGTGTTTTATTAGATAAAGGGGGGCTGTTCCTTGGTTCATTTCTTACCTAGCCTTAATCATTGAATGAGTGTTGCCTCAGTCAAAATGAGAACTCAGAAAGACCTTAGCTTAAAAAGGTCAAGGTCTCCCACTGCATCTAGGGCCATCTCCAGTCATCCCGATCTAAATCTTGTCATGGGACCCAGATGGCTCCAGAGGAGAAAGGGAGGCTGATGACTTTGCACAGCCTTCCTCCACTGAAATATAATTCACTTGCAAGTCATGGCATCACCTTCCCGACTTCTTGGACCTCTTTGAGAATGAAAGACAACAATAACAGCTAGAGGCAATAGAAGCAACTTCTATCTGTGCCAGCACAAAGATACTTCCACCTCCTGCTGTCAGCCTGATCTCTCAAAGGCCAGGAGGAGCAACCTTCACCTTCACCTCAGGCCTCTCATCTCCTGTTGAGCCTCTCCTTTGAGGAAAGGGGAAGGGAAATTCAGTGAGGAGCAGGACTTCCTTCTCCTCAGCAGGCTCTACTTCTGTTTCCTACATAATCTCCAGCCTTCAGAAGGAAGGGGAGTAGTGAAATTGGACCTTCTTTCTCATTCATCCCTAGCCCATCTCCAACCTCCTCTGAGAAGAGGAGTGGTGCCTTCTACTCAGTGATGAGCCAACCTTACACATTCCAGCGATTCTGAACCTCTACAGGTCATGATCCAAACCCCATTCTCTATCCCTCACCACCTGATACCTTATTCCCACTCCTTCAACCTTTCCACCCCAAAGTTCCAACCAAACACCACTCACCTCTTCCTCTGAATCCTCTGAAATGCCTGTTACATAGGCAACAAACTTCCCTTCTTCCTAAATCTTTTGCTCTCCTATTCCATCTTCTAGATGTCAAGGAAGCTTGACTCCCCCCAGTGATATACCTCTGTGGTACCCATTTCCAGTGCTAACAGCACCTTCACTCATTCCTCTCAGTTCACTGGTCAATGCTGGGGAGTTGAAATACTCATTGATCTCCATTGCCATTTCTAGCTTCTCCACTTACCATCCCTCAATAACTCCTCCTCCTTTGAGATTCATGCAATTTATATCTACCACCCAATCAAAATTCTGGTAGCTGTTGTCTACAGACCTCTAGGTCACTCCTTTTCCTTTCTTAATGAGTTCAGTACCTGGCTCACAGTCCTTCTCTGCTCCCCAGCTCCTGCTTTCATACTAGGGGACTTTATCATTACTCATCCTGCTCACTCATAAACTACTACTCCACCCTACCTCAGCCACACAGAGATGGTTATACCCTTGACCTTGTCATCACCCACAAATGCACCACCTCCATGTTTGAGAACTCTGAAATCTCCTTATCTGATGGTAAACTATTGACTTTCCACTTCTTTCTCTGTCTTTCCTTGCTAGGTCCTATTCTTTATCCACAACCATAACCTCTAATATTTCAACCCCTCAGTTCTTTCCCAAGCCATCTCCTACACTTGCCACTTTCTCTTCTTTTCCCCATTGACTCCTTAGTGAACCAGTTGAACTCTTCCTTATCCACTTGAGTCCCTAGCCTCTTTATCATATTAACTATTATCTCCTGACAACCCTCAGTCTTAGATCATTCCCACTATCTCAAACACTATTGAATAAAGGTGTAGAAAATTGATGGTATATAATTTCAACTGGGCCCTCCTTATTGTTAGGCAACCCTGCTACCCCTTCCTCATCAACTTATCCCATTCTACAAACTTTTTCATTTCTCTTCAATTCTCCCATGGCTCCCCATTTTTTCATTCTCTTAGCTGAGAATCTTGCTTCATATTTTAAGGAAAAAATGAGGCCATTAGCTATGAGCTCCTTGTCTCATATCACTTGTATGCCTTCTCCTGCTATTTCCTCCTTCACCTCATCTTGCGTGAAGAGGTGATCTTACCAAAGCTAACCCCTCTATGTCAACAAAGATATCTCAAATCCTCCAGTACATATCTTGTGTCATTCTTCCCCTATCACCTATTTTCTGTCTCTCCTCATCTACTGACTCCATTACTGCCTATAAATATGCCTGTGTCTCCATTCTCAAAAAACCCAAACAAACCCTCACTTCATCTTTCCATCCCCACTACCATTTTATCTCTTCTGCCTTTTGTGGCTAAACTTCTTCAAAAGCATTTCTGCAATATGTTCCTCCACTTTCTCTCTTCTCACTTTTTTTAGCCCCTTACCATCCAGCTTCTTTTCTCAATCACTCTTCTTGACCTCTGCAGCCTTTGAGGCTGTTGTTTACCTTCTACTCTTCTCCCTCTAGGTTTTCCATAAACCACTCTCTCCTCGTTCTTTGCTGGATCTTCATCCAGATCATGCATTCTAATGCTAGTGTCCCACAGAGTATTGTCCCAGGCCTTCTTTTCTTCTCCTTTTATACTACTTTCATGGATGATCTTATTAGCTCCCATGTATTTAATAACAATCTCTATGCTAGTAATTCTCAACCTTAACTATCCTGCCTTAACTTCTCTGCTGACCTCCAATCTCACATCTATAATTGTCTATCAGACATCCCAAATTGGATGGCCAGTAGAAATCTTAACCTCAACATGTCCAAAACTGAATTCATTATCTTTCCCCAAAAACCTCCCTTCCTCCTACCTTCATTATCACTGTAGAGGGCAACACCATCCTCTCATCCCCTCAGACTGGAAATCTAGGAATCATCCTGGATTCCTCATTTTCTCTCACCTTTCCATACTCAAGCTGTTCCCAAGGCCTCTCAATTTCAACATCTCTCAAATAAGCTGCCTTCTTTCCTCTTGACATTGCCACCACTCTAATGCTGGCCCTATCACCCTATACCTTGACTATTAGCCTGTTGGTGGGTCTGCCTGTTCCAAGTCTTTGCCCATTCTGTCCTCCATCTAATTATCAAAGTGATTTTCCTAAAAAGAACAGGTCCAGCCCCCACCCTCCTCAATAAACTCCAGTTATACAGTATACTCAGTATACTCCTGTGGCCTCCAGGATTAAATAAAGTCTTGTTTGACAGTCAAAGCCCTTCATAACCTAGCCCCCTTCTACCTTTCCAAGTCTTCTTACTCCCTACATGTTTCCCAGCACATAATCCTAGGTACAATGACCCTGGCTTTCTTGCTGTTGCCTGAATAACACTTTCCATCTCTTGGGTCCAGGCATTTTCTCTGTACCCCATTCCTGGAATGCCCTCCCTCATCAACATACTGACTTCTCTAAAGTCACAACTGAAGTCTTGTGTTACAGGAAGCTTTTCCCAAATCCTCCAGTGCTGTCGCTATGTTGTATATTTGGGTTTTTTTTAGTTTGTATTATTCTTCACAAGTTTTTAATATTTTAAAGAAAGCTAATTTTGTTTTTATGCTTACACTTAAATACAGAAGAAAAAAAAAGGAAATCTTATCATTGAATCTCCAAATGGGAAGGTTTCTTCAAGATCATTTTACCGACAAATTCTTGTTCCCAAATAAGAGTCTTCAGTGGGCAATACTGGGACTTCAGTAGTGGTACTTGAACTGGGCCTTGAACAGGACTACTTCCTAGTCAAGATCAAAGTACTAGCAAGCACCTCCAATAGACCTCATCCAGTAAAGTCAACCCATACTTCCCCTTAAATTATTCTCTAAATGCCACAGTTGACTAATGGTTTCTAGTGTGGCAGTTAGGGCTACTTCCTATCTGAGAGTACTAAAAGAAGGCCTATTTCAAAAGTCTGGCAGCCACACCCCACCTCAATAGTTTGATATAATCTTGGAAAGTAGAGTAGATACCTGGGGGAAACAAGTATCTGGGGAAGAAAAAATGTAATCAAGTCCAACATACAAACATGTTAATCCAAGTTTGGATAAGCTTTATTACAATATAAACCTAAAAGATTCACATTGCATATCACCTTTTAAATACAAAAAGGGGCTAATCACAGAATTTAACCATAAATTAAATAAATAAGTCCCAGAGCTAAAAGAACCAAAAGCGTAGTGTGGAAAACAAAAATACAAAAATCCTGCCAAATTCTGCTAAAATTGTTTCTTAAAGGAACCAAACCAGTCCAATTCACAATGTTCTTTGTAAAAGTGATTGTTTCAGGGAGAATCCAGATAAGGCCCAAAATGCAGCTGTAAGAACTCAAGTTCTTCACGTACACCTGTAGTTGGAAATTACATGGTCAATGTATGCAGATTGAAATACATTCTGTGGTCATATATATAAAGCAGATCTAACTTAGACAATTGTGAACAAGGTCCATGTTTTTTCACACTGAACCTTGTTGAAAAATGCTGAGCAAAACTCTTCCCAAGCATCCTCTTGCTCTTGATTTTCCATGGTTGAAGAGAATGGATATCCTTATAAGCAACCTTTTACAAGGTGAACATACTAAAGATCTTCACTGTTAAAGCCATCTGTCAGTTAACTTCAAGTTGTGTCAGCAAAGGTGGACAGCACATTTTGAAGAAGATATTCAAAATACAACTTGTCTCCAATTTCTACAATTCGTTTGGCCAATTCAGTTATAGTTTGATTAACTTCTGGATCTGAAAAAACAAAATTAACATGTTCAAAATAAGTTAAGGAGTGTTGATACTCTTGAACCTAATTGGTCTGTGACTACAGATGTCTGAAATTTGTAATTGCTATGTAAATATTTTCTCAAAAAGTAGGTAAACTAGTTTAATCTAAATTAGTTTATTGCTATAAATTAGCTTAATTTCCATGCTCTTTACTTAGTAAAGCGATTACAAAATACAAAAACCCCCAAACCCTGTATTATAGTTAGTTATCTAGAAAGTGAACTTCCCAGACTAACTTTTCTGAACAGAAACTTCTTGTTCAGTTATTCGAACTTCTATCTGCCCTACATTTCTATCAAACTTAGTTTTCTAGGTGAAATTTATATTCTCAAACAAGATTTTAAAAACATCCTAATACTATTTTAAGCAGGGCTAGAATTTCTGGGTAAATGATGGGGCCACAGAATCTGACAACCTTGAATAATGAAGGTTGATTGATTTCATTAAGGCAAGTATCCTACGCCCCTAGGTCCAAATCCTACTCCAAGCAGGCTCAAATGAGCATTCCACTGCTTTGAAATACAACTCAGTTCTCTCTGGAAGGAAGAAGCACAAAAACTACAATGTTGCAACAACTGTCTGATATAATCAGTTCTAAAACACTGATTTACAGCCCTAGATGGTCAAGTTTTTAAAGTTTTATCATTAATAGAATACTTCAATTATCGTTGGGTCTTATCATTGAGTAAAAAGGGACAAAAAGGCTTTCCTGTAGGCCCTCAATATACACCAAGACATTTATGCATGAATAAACCCAGTCTAGGAAAGCTGCTAAAGCTATTCCTGTTTTCGCTTGATACATGTGCGAGTGCTGGGTGGGGAAGGAGGGGGATATTACTGTAGTACAGAGGATACTCAAAGGTCCAGTTAAATACAAGAGGGACCAGGACGTAGAGTCTCCACGGAACAAATTCTGCAGGACTGTTCTCTCTCCACCCCACCCCCAACCTCAGTCAAGTTCAGTGATCTTAGCATCCCCAAGACTCCAGTCCCGCCTTTCTCTTCCTCAGCCGAGACAAATATGCATTCAAGCCACAAGCCGCTAAACCCGGAGATTAAAAACACCTTTATGCCCAACCTCCGCATTTTCCTTTCTTCCCTCGGGCCCCAAACTCGTCTTGACTTAGCAACCAAGGAAATCCACCTCGCCACGCCACCTCTATGGAAGTCTTCTTTTCCCTCCTCCCCAGCAAGCTATTCTCCACCAGCACCAGCCTCTACCTTCGTTGGGATTAGAAATCCGACCCTTTCCAGTTTTGGAATCAAGGGGTATGTCAGGAGTGAGGGTAGACTTGAAGAGGACCTGGGTTCGGAACTGTCCTAGTCAGTTTGAGCTCACTTAACGGCTTCAGGTCTTAAAATTCTCTCGTTTGTAAATACATCCAAGCTGACAGTGGACGAACTGTGATCTGACTTGTGTAGTAGAGGGGTCATCGCCTCTAAGTAAAATCCCCGCTTGCAATCCCCTGGTGGACTCTAGGCTTCACACAACCTCTGGCCCTTCCCCCTCTCAGACCTCTTACCTGCAGGTTGCAGAGGTGAAGGATTGGCCTCACTCAGCGGCAGGGATTGAAGAGCTTTCTGCTCAGACATCCTGGTCAGGCTGGGGAAGAGATCCTGCTGTTAGAAAGCGAGCGGACCGATGACAATCCTCGCTCCGGAGGAGCCGCGCGGCGCTGGGGTAGTGGCGGTAGCAGCTGCGCGAAGGAGCACGCGGGTGAGCGGGTGGTGGCGTTGGCTGCAGGGTGCTAGCTCAGCTCTCTGCGAGGTTCTCCACCGAAATGAGCAGAAGTCTGGCTCGCAGGCTCTAAAAGGGACTTTCCCAGTGACGTAGGGAAACCTCTCCCCCTCCCTTCCTCCCCCCGCGGCCAAGCCCCTCCCATCCCTTCCCCCACGGCACCTTAGCCCTAAGGCACCTAGCTTCTCTAGTTCCCTCCCCTCCCCCCAGGGCAGCAGTGCGAGCCGGGCGTTAATTTACTCTAAGAAAAGAAAAGTAGGAAGCCATCTGGGGCTGCCCGAATGGCCTGCGGCTAGGCTTGCCCGAACAAGCACCTAGGCCGGGGAAGTCGTGGGTGGGGGAGGAGGCAAAGGCTACCAACAGAGCCCTTGGACGTCCCCATTGTCTCATTGTGTACTGCTGCATTTCTTCCTGCATGCTCGGATTCGGGGGACCCAGGCCCGAACCCCCCACCCCCACCCCATAACTTGCTTAAAATCGGGGGTATGAGATACAGAGAGGCAAGGATTGGAAACCTGTCATAAAAGGATGAAGAATTCTTTGCGGCAGGTGTGGATGTGATGGAAGGGTGTGGATGCGAGCAGGGCACTGTCCCGCGTAGGAGACTTTCCACCCAAGGCTGGGAAGGGGAAAGAGGCCCGAAAGCCGGGACATGGGAGTGGGGGGGTGGGGGAGCGCCTTCTAGGCTCGTGACTCTGATAAACAAGCCAGAAGTGGGAAGGGGAGATTCCTTGTTCAAGACGATACCCTGAGAAGTGGCTGGAAAATTAACTGCATTGAAAATAAAAGGAGGCAGATCACGACAATAGTTC
This sequence comes from Trichosurus vulpecula, assembly GCF_011100635.1. NCBI lineage: Eukaryota > Metazoa > Chordata > Mammalia > Diprotodontia > Phalangeridae > Trichosurus > Trichosurus vulpecula. The sequence continues at coordinate 395,473,611 of NC_050573.1, read as the reverse complement.
AGTCCGAAAAAGCATCAGATTTGAAATTCTGAGCTTGAAAGTGCATAGAAAAGTTTGGCCAGGATACTGGAGGGAAGAGTTCTCATTCCCTTTTATTCCTGTCTTATTAAAAAGTTAACAAACCCTATCGCAGTCACAGGCGAGAGGGTCGGTTAATTTTCCATCCCCAAGTACCATGTTTTTGGCATAGCAAAAACTGACTTATCGGTTTGGGAGAGCGGAGGAGAGAATCACAGGAGAGCACTAAAAACATTGGAGGAGTCAAATTAATACCTTTTGAAAAAGTTTCGCCTTTGCATTAATTTCAGAATTTTAAAAGAATAAATTTCTTTTGGTCCATGTTTAGTTCTGAGTAAACAAGTCTCTTTCATAGTTTCTGCTATGTTTATCTTTTAAATAGTGCATTAGCACACAGTAAGTATGCCATAATCTTAAAACGCCAGTTCTTTGATTGATTGATTGATTTAAAATGAGTAAATCAAGCAATGATAAATGGCTACTCTAGGTGGCAAATCCAAGTAGAATATGCCAGCTGTGGAATAATTTTTAGTTTAAGAATATTGAATTTTGTTAAATTATGATATACATAAAAGTAGAAGGAAGCAGACTTCCATAGTTATCACTTAATCACTCAACATATTTATTAAACTCCTGTATCAGAGACGTTGTCCTAGATACTAGAGATACAAAGAAAGTTTAATTTGTAATTATGATGCTACTTCAAAATACTTTCTTTGTATATTAGTATAACTATTGTCTGTTATTCCACATATCAATTCATCGACCAAGTAGACAGTGTTAACAAAAGGCCCCCTGGGGGCGCAAAAAGAAATGAAACAGAGTCTGATCCTGGATTACAAGATCTCAAAGTCACAAGCAAAAACCAGACTCACAAAGGGTGAGATTAGAAACTCTGATCTTAAAATTAAGACCAAAAACTAGCCAAAACTTCCAGTACCTCAATTTCTGAATCAGGGTGATAGATTTTGAAACTGGCACAGGGTGAACAGCTTTCAGAATACCTAGATGAACTTTGGGTTGTTGTGAGAAAAGCTTTATTAACTGGAATTTGCTAGAGGAACGTGGACCAACAGCTAGGTTATTATTATCATTGAATTAAAAGAAAACCAAAACCAAGAATAATAACATCAGTAGTATAGAAAATGAGGACAGAAAAAGGAAGTCTCTGATGATGACTAAACAATGCACTTAGAGAAATCTGAGCAACAAGAGGCCTAAAATAGAAACTAAATTAGATTTACCCTGACCAAAGGGTAAGTGTCCTTTGATCTTGTTACCTTTTCTCTTCCTAATCTCCCTATAACCCTCCTCTGTAGTCTGCCCCTACAATTTGATCTTCCTGGGTTTGTTTTGTTTTAGCCAATAGGAAAATGCTGCTGTGCTGCTTGGCAAAGATGGGAGACTCTGAGTGTGGAACTCGGCATGTGATCTGTGGATCCTTAGTTCTTAGTAGCTTAGTTCTGCTGAGCTGCTTTTCTCCCCTTTCCTTTTCATTCATATAGATAGATATAGAAAGGTATTAAAGGGCATAAAGTTTTAAGTTGGATAATATATTGTAGCTGGATGATAGTTTTTATATATAATATTTAACATATGTATACATACATATTTCCGCCCCACTCCACTGCTGCTGCACTTACAAATAGGGATATACTGGTAAGTGTTAAACAACCATCTGTTCCATCATACTTTTAGTTTTAGTCTTCATTATTGACAAATATATACATGTATATAACATATATATATATATATATATATATACATCTGCACTATTGACAATTATCTAGGCCCAGTGCTGTATCCATTGTGCCACCTAACTGCACTCTGTGAATACATATGTATGTGTATATGTGTGTGTGTGTGTATATATGTATTATATGCTTAATAAATCCTTCCTTCCTTCTTGGAAGTCCATGGAAAATTAGGCCTTGGAGTTGTTTTGTAGTTTATTAATAAACAAAAAAAGTTTAGCAATATCCCTCTACTCTGTGTCTGTGAAGAAATAGGAAGATACAGAATTGTAACTAGGTCAGGCTAATAGATTTTGCCCCAGGTGTAGTACTGCTTTCCTTAGGTGGGAAGATTGCTAGTTAAGGTTCTAAGAACATGACTGGGTCACATTATGACACTAATAGTTAGAGGTTTATATCCAAGAATAGATGGCTAATTCAACATCAGTCTCTGTTGAGTTTTCAGGACTCGGTCCTGCCAAATGGTGAATAATTCTTGTATTATCCTGATTGTTTTTCCACAATACTTAAATTGTTTCTTTCTGGCTGCTTGCAGTATTTTCTCCTTGACCTGGGAGCTCTGAAATTTGGCAACAATATTCCTAGGAGTTTTCTTTTTGGGATTTTTTTGAGGAGGTGATCTGTGGATTCTTTCAATTTCTATTTTACCCTCTGGCTCTAGAATAGCAGGGCAGTTCTCCTTAACGATTTCTTGAAAGATGATATCTAGGCTCTTTTTTTGATCATGGCTTTGAGGTAGTCCAATAATTTTTAAATGATCTCTCCTGGATCTATTTTCCAGGTCAGTGGTTTTTCCAATGAGATATTTCACATTGTCTTCCACTTTTTCATTCCTTTGGTTCTGTTTTATAATATCTTGATTTCTCATCAAGTGACTAGCTTCTACTTGCTCCAATCTAATTTTTAAGGTAGTATTTTCTTCAGTGGTCTTTTGGACCTCCTTTTCCATTTGGCTAATTCTGCCTTTCAAGGCAGAAATCAAGAGGTAGAGAGGAGGAAGAAGAGCATCTAAGCATAGGCATCAGCCAGTGAAAATGCACAGAATAAGGAAATGGAGTCTTGTTCAAGGAATACAGTGTCAGTGGATTACAGAATACATGGAAGGTTGTAAGGTATAGGAAGACTAGAAAGGTATGAAGGGGTCAGGTTGGGAAGAGTTTTGAATGGAAAACAGAAGATTTTATATTTGATTGTGGGAGTGATAGACAGCCATTTTATATTTGATCCTGTGAGTAGGCATGGTTAGACCTGAGCTTTAGGAAGATGACTGACAGCTGAGTGGAGGAGAGACTGCGGTAGGGAGACATGAGTCAGTGAGACCACTGTTGCAATAACCCAGACACGAGGTGATGAAAACCTGCATCAGGGGGTGGCAGCATCAGAGAAAGGAAGGAAGAATTATGGAATGGAGTCACTAAGCTTAACAAGGGGCATTAGCTGCCTGAGATAACCTCGTTCTCCCATATAATGCCTTAGTGTAAGCATTCATGCTGTTTCTACATGAGGGCAGAAGTACTGCTAGACTACACTCATACCTGAATATATTGCAAATTGCACCGTAATTATGCAATGTAGAACTTACATTCCATCTATTGCTGTTAATGTACTACAATTGCTTCATGCCTGAAAGCTTTCTAGAACTTTAGTCTTAAAATATGCAGATTTATTTGTAAGGGCATGCAAATGGAGTTCTTCCATTAGAGTAACCAAAGTTAATAAGCAGTGAAAGGTTTCAGGACAGGCCCTTCCTACCCACTCCCACCTCCACATTTTATTCTAAGAAATCCATTTACATTCTACCACAATGTGGTATTTGCTCACCACATGCTTGGAAATAAACTTGACTGCATTATGCTTTTGTCCAAAAAATATACATATTTTTAAATGAATCCTGTTAGAAACACATTCAATTTCTAAACTGCTTACTTGAGAGATGAGTCTGGCTTTGTCACTTAAACTTGGCTGAGGATATCTCAACCTAATACTAGTTAATCCAAAGACTAAAACACTAATACTTTCCAACCAGGATTAAAAAATGAACATCCAAAGTAAAGAGAAACATATGATTGGTCAAGTAACCAGTCAAAAACCACTTCCCTATTATTAGAGCTAATAGTTACTCTCAGCTTAAACTTCCCAGCCTCATTATTATTAGTGGTAACCAGAGTCACTGCTTCCATGTCAAATGTGACAATGGACCCAGAAGTAACTGCTGGCCACTGATTTGTCATCTCCTTCCCATTTACAAAAACAGCACCATTTGTACCAATACACAGTGCTTGATCTCGCTGCAGAGAGTCATAGCCATTCTGTTTTTCTACACAAACTCCTATAGTGTCTCGTCTATCGGTCTGCCCGCAGAAATAGGTTGGAGCACTGGAGTAGAGAACACCTGTAGCCTAGGAATCATTCCTGAGTGCTATATTTCTTCGACTGCTCAGGCTGTATCCCTCGAAGCCAGCTGTCCACTCGTGAGGCACCAATGTAGAATGACCCATCTGTGCAACACTCCAGGGACTCCACTCCTGCAGACTGTCCCCTCTAGCGCATACTCTGAACTGATAGTCAACATTGGGATCTATGTGTAACACTATGAATTCTGTTTCAGAACCAATGTATACATCTTCAAAGTGATTTGACGTAGTCTTACAAAACTGGAGTCTGTAATCTTGTGTTGTAAAGTCGTCATCAACCTTACACTATAGTACTATGATACCTCCAGGCTTTTCTATGAGTTCTTCTATCTGTACTGGTGGCCGAGATGCCACTGCGCCATGATTGAAAATTGATCCTTGACTATGGTGAGAATTGAATCATCCAACTGAGCAGATAAACACAGCACATCAACCAGTAGAGGCACTTCTGGCAAGCTGTCCAATTGAATGTGTGAGGCCTTTTTGGTAAAGCTCCATAATTTTTCATTCTCTTCTCCCATACCACCAAGTATGGCAATCTCACCTTCTCCGACTAAGTCTTCAGCGGTGCTGACTCCATGCTCTATGAGTTTCTAGCAGTCATCTAACGGCTTGATGGTCTCCTGCTCGATGGTGTCCACTTCTTGCATCAGATACACTAATGGTTCATCCAAGAGCTTCCTGAGGGTTCCCTTTAGATCATTAAAATGATGCCTGAGGGCATCCCTCGTCTGTGATGCACTCTCTTTGATCTGCCTCCACGCTGCAGCCCCTGCAGCTGCTGGTCCAGCTCGCACTGGTAGCTCTGCTCCACCTCAGTGCTCTCCCGGCCCGTGAAGCAGCACCTCCAGATCCGCCTCAGGCTCCATCCTCTCTCTCATCCAGCCTCCGCCCCAGCCCCTAGCCCCGGCACTGGCCCACCCTCTTCGGAGGCGGAAGCGTCAGACCTCCAAAAGGGGGATTTTATTACATATTTCATGTTGTTTCTTTTATGTGTATTATACATGTGCCACCTGTGGATTAAACAGAGTTGAAAATCTTGAGGTCAAATCCGATAACCCTAAAAAGTAAAAGTAAAGGTAAATTCTTTTCAGATGTAAATAAAACCTTCCACAAAAGGGTCAGCTAAACTGCATATGGAAAAGTCAGTATAAACAATGATCTTGTTGGGGCACCAATTGAATTTGTATCTTTGTCCCTAGCCATTCCTCTGCAAAATAGCCCAATAGGAGTGAGTAAAGTGTAAATGGTTGCAATGAGGCTGCTCAACATTTACTAAAGAAACTTTCTCCAGAAAAACAAGGATAGTTGAACAGGAGAAACTAGACCTCTCCCATATCCTGTCTACAGGTAACAAACTTCAGAGTGGAGACTGAGCAAGTCTTATAGGACAGGTTTTTGCCAAAAGTAGGCTGAATCTACCTGAAAAAGCTCAGTAGTGTTCTAGCTAAAAAATATCACCATAACTCTGGAGCTGAAGAGAATGCAATAACACCCAGCTGTGTCCACTGGGGTATAAGCTAAAGGGTGAAGACAGACGTCAGGACTGGAGTCAGGAAGATCTGAGTTCAGATGTGGCCTCAGATGCTTGCTGTGTGACCCTGGGCAAGTCACTTACCCTCTTTGCCTCAGTGTCCTCATCTGTAAAATGAGCTGGAGAAGAAAATTGCAAACCACTTTGCTAAGAAAACCCAAAAGGGGTCATCGACTGAACCTTGACTGAAAAACAACAACAACCAGCTGTGTCAGTGGCTGAAAGAATGAAAGACTATAGCCACCCATTGACTTGTCTAGCAGACACCACAACATGAGAGGAGCCCAGTGCTGGGCAATTGGGCTGGCTCAGGTTAGCAATAGCAACCAAGCCCCAGAGTGACCTGCTTGGCCCTAGCTCGTGGCAGCTGCCCAGCCCAGTGGCAGAGCAACCTCAAGCACCTCTCCCACAGGAGCCAAGGCTGGTGAGGGGCCAGCTCAACAGCTGAGTGACCCACATCCAATTAATCCATCCATTGGAAATACTGTACCATGCAAGGATCCAGCCCACCTGACTACCTGAGGACCAACTTATAAGGATCCTCTGGATAGGAAAGTATATGAGGTCCTACAGGTCTAGAGTTCTGGGTTGCCTTGGGGCCAAGTATGTTACCTATCTATGTTCTGCATTACTACTTTAAGTTAGTGCCTGCTTTTCTCTTGCCACTCCTCATGGACTTGTGTGCATTCGTGGAAGAGTATATCCTAGGTTTAGGGAAGAAATTGAATTTCGTTTTTATTAGGTTTAGTCCAGTTCTCTAGGCTGTCAAGATCTTGATGCCATGCAGTTGTTAGCTAGCCCTCCCAGCTTTGTGTCATCTCTATATTAAAGTATGCCATCCAAGTTTTAATCTAATTTGTTGATAACTGTTCTGGCCCAAGGAAAGACATCCTCCTAAAGTGCTCCATTGAATGAAATCTCCTCTAGGGCAGGGAATGTTTCTTTTTGATCTTTGTATCTTCAGAGTCTAGCAAAGTGTCTGGCACTTAGTAGGCACTTTGTAAAAGCTTGTTGATTGACAAATTGAAGATAGAACAGATAAGTACCAGTCTTTAGATTGTAAACTCCTAGAGGGCAAGAGCTGGCTTTCTTTTCCTAATTTGTGTCACCAGCAGTTAGCAGAGTACTTTGCACTTAATGCTTGTTGAATCAAAACTTAAATTGATCTAGCCTACTGCTGTCCTAGTCCACAACAATAACCTGAAAGAATCATACCTGCACTTTAGAGAAAGTACTTTGGCAGCTGTATGGAGGATGAATTGGAGTGGGGAGAGACTTGTGGTAGGCAGGCCAACTAGCAGGATACTGCAATGGTCTAAGTGTGAGGAAATGAGGGCCTGCACCAGAGCAGTGTCAGTGTCAGAGGAGAGAAGGAGGAATAGTCAAGAGATGTTGCAGAGGTAAAATCAAAGGTCTTGGCAACAGATTGCAAATGAAAGATGAGAGATAATAAGGAGTCAAGGATGGATGACACCTAGCCTGAGGCAGGATGGTGGTACCCTCAGCAAAACAAAGGGAAGTTTGGAAGGAGGGAGGATTTAGGGGAAAAGATAGTTAAGTTTTGGATGTTTTTAGTTTAAGATATCTATTGGACACCCAGTTCAAGATGTCTGAAAGGCAGTTTGAGGTGAGAGGCTGCAGGTTAGCAGAAAGGTTAAGGTAGGATAGGTACATCTGAGATCAACATAGAGATGATAATTAAACCCATGGAAACTTATGAGTATAGATCCCAAAGTGGTATCTGTGCAAAGAAGTGTTCTCTTGCTCTCTCTTTCTCTATCTCTGTCTGTCTATCTGCCTCTCTCACTCTTTTGGCACAGGTTGATTTTTGAAAAAGATAGTCCCATGGTGACTATAATAATATAAATGGAAAGAGCAAAACTAAACTGAAAACTGAGTGCTTGTATTCATATGACCCAAGGAAGAAATGAGAAAAAAAAACCCCACCAGTCTGTCTCCCTTTGCAGAGGTAGGAAAGTATGAGTATGGAATGCTATATATAACACGAGATGATGTATGTGTTGGTTAATCTTGTTGAATTCTTTAAAAAATTTGTTTTCTCATTCTGTGCTATAAGGGATGGTTCTCTGGATGGAGAAGCAAAATTGAAAGAAGATTTTTTGAAACAAAGGTGATACAACGTGACTAACATGGAAATATGTTTTGCATGACTGCGGATGTATAACCTATATCAAATTGCTTGCCTTCTCAATGAAGGGAGAAGAGAAGGGAGGAAGGGAGAGCATTTGGAAATCAAAATTAAAAAAAAAAAAGAATGTTAAAAATTGTTTTTACATGTTGTTGGAGCAAAATAAAGTATTAAATCATAAAAAAGGAAATAAAGGTGATAGAGAAAACAAAAATTATCAATGAAATTTTAAAAAAATTGTTGAGGTTTTTGAGGTATCATAGTCCTAGAAACAAAGTAGATATTCATAGGCTGGTGAATTACTAAATACATTGTAGTACATAGATGTAATATAATATTTTTCCATTAGAAATGATGAACATAAAGGAATCAGAGAAGACATGGGAAGACTTTTCATGAATTGATGCAAAGAGAAGTAGAACCAGAAAAATATATACAGTGACTAGAACAATGTAAATCAAATTAAAAAAGCAATAAAACAAAACTGATTACAATGTAATTATAATGATGAAGCTTAACTCTGAAGAAGACATGAGAAATTGTATCACAATCTATTTTCTTTGCAGGAGTGGGGGGTAGAACATTGTATTTCTTATTAATCTCAGCTACTGTTGGCAAATTTTGCTGAACTCATTTTATTTTCTTTTTTCTTTTTGTTACAAGAGATGGCTCTCTGAACAAGAAGAAGAGATATAATTGGAATGAAGATCATGTACAACCAAAAGATTTCAATAATGTTAAAAAGTTTAACTCTCTCCCTATTAGAATAATTACTAAATTTGGCTTCAGGGAAAAATGTACCTTTGTTAATGGAAGGGAGGGAAATGTAGATTGGAAGATGACTGTGATTTTTTTTTTGAAGGCATCCATTTTAAAAAAGATATCCACAAAGCTTTTAAAAGTAATATGTAATTTTCCCTTCACTTCTGACAATGTTGCCATGGGAGCATAAGATTCAGAAATTCTCTGTCAGCTGAGCAGACACTTTTTTTTTCCAGAGATCCTAAAGATGAGTAATATTGAACTTGGCATTGGAGAAGAATTTGGGAGTTCAGGTAAATGGAGGGGGGTGAGGGGGGGGATCCATCTTAGTTAGTCACTTAAACAAATTATATTAAATGGAGATTTATACTTCCCTTTTTCTGTTTACTTAGCAACTAGGTGGAGCAGTGGATAGAGCATTGGGCCTATATTATAAATTCCGCATATAATTGTAGTCAGGAAGACCTGAGTTCAAATCCAGTCTTATATAAGCTGTGTGACCCTCAGCAAGTCACTTAACCTAAATTTGCCTCTGTTTCCTCCACAATAAAATGGGCATCGTAATAGCACCTATCTCCCATGGTCGTTGTGGGGATCAAATGACACAATATCTGTAAAGTACTTAGCACAGTACCTGGCGCCTAGTTGATGCTTAACAAATGCTTGTTCCCTTTACTTTCCCTTTGTCTATGATAATATCGATGTAATTTAAAGTTTATTAAGTTAATAATTTTAAAAAAATAAAATATAGTCATCCCCATTTGCCATCTCTATTCCTATAACTACCATATGAGTATAGAGCTTCATCACCTCGCACCTGGATTACAGCAGCAGGCTCCTAAAGTTCTCTCTGCTTTCCTGGCAAAAACAGCTTGGCAGAAATAAGGGAGAGGACTTTGTTAGTACAAGGAATTCTACCTTCAAAGTCCATACTCCATGGGAAGGGAACTTCCCTGATTTGATGGGAAATTGAATGCCTTTATGAAAGCATGCTGTTTACAAAGAGACGTGGTCATGTGGAAAGATGACTCAAGAGATGAATGTGACAAAGTAGTATTGCATCATAAGAAATGACAGAGGCAGTGTGGAAAGTGGAGAGAGAACTGGTCTTCAGGTGAGAAAGGCCTGGCATATGGCTCATCAGAGCTACACGACCCAAGACAAGTCATTTAACTGATCGGTGTCTATTGTGAGCCAGGATCATAGTGGAAAGGTGCAAGCATGAGTTAGATGATACCACAACATTAGCCAGCACTTGTAAACAAGGAAGCTGTGTTAAGGACCCAGGGGCAGTTTGAGTTAATTTTGCCCTCATATAGATTAGTTAGGGAATCCAGGAAGTTCTATTAATTTCAGAGAAAATGCTGACCTGCATTGGTACAAGATGGTTCCTGACTGGGAGTTCATGCCAATGAAATCACAGGTCCAGTGCAAAAATGGAGGCCAGGCCAAGGAGTACAGCCTTTATGAGTATACGCAAAAATTTTTGATGGATACAATCCTCAAGTTGACTTTGGAGCAAGTTCAGATATTCTGTAGCTGATTGTGGTCTCCTTACCCTGTGGTGAAGAGACTGTAATTGTCTATGGCTCTAGAACTAGGAGCATTCAGAAGGTACAAATCTACCTAGGCCTGTCCCTTGATCTGCTTTTTCCTGCCTTGTTCAGCTGAGGAACCAAACACTAAGCCCTCAAGTGGGAAGAAAGACCCCAGGCCTTTATCTCCTCACTGGAGCAGACATGATATAGCCCAGAAGCATATGTTTCTCCTATTACTTCTGTCACTATAGTGCCTATTCTTCCTATTTTCTAGGTGAAGGAGATTTAAGATGGTTAGGTGGCATAATGGATAGAGGTTGAGACTGGAGTCAGGAAGATCTGAGTTCAAATGTGACGCTTACCAGCTGTGTTATCCTGGGCAAATCACTTAACCTTGTTTGCCTTGGTTTCCTCATCTGTAAAATAAGCTGGAGAAGGAAATGGCAAACCACTCTAGTATCTTTGCCAAGAAAACCCCAAATGGAGTCAAGGAGTGTCAGACATGACTAATGACTAAACCACAACAAATTGCCTTTATTGTTTGTCCCTGAGAAAAGTTGAGGGGATGATCTTGGCAGGGCTAATGCAGGATCCTTTTGACAGTTTCCCTATTGTACCATTTCATTTTTTGAAGAGGAAATTTTCCCACCTGGCTAATTTTAAATCTGGCTCTAATACCCTATTAACAACATGACTGGCTGATGGATACGACTCTTACGTGGACTCAAACTGAGATGGGGGAGTATTTTCCCTCTGCTATAACTTTATCATTCCTTTTTCTTTCATAGCAAATTTCTGTAATCAGGACATGTTATCTCTAAAGTATTTGTTGTTGAAATTAATATTCAAACATCTGAGTTAAGATAACGAGATACAGGTTCCTAAATTTGCAATACACTTGTTAGTAAATGTACATATATATATATATGTATTACCATAAGGCATCCTTCAAATATCTCAGAATAATGTAGGTATAATTAGACAATGATGAAAAAAGCTTGTGGCACAAACATATAACTCTATTAATTACTAAAGTTAAAAGTCAGAAACATTTTTCTGTTTTGTTTTTAAGATTTTAGTGAAATCATATATTTTAGTCTTTTGTGGTCTGTTACAACTGAGGTTAAATAAGCATCTTTTAGTCCAGTCCACCCACCCTTTCAGGGTTGCTTGTGGACAACAGTTGCTTGTAAGGTGCTTAGCCTTGCCCATACCATATATCAAGCAGTATATAAATATTGGCTATTGTGATTATTTCATTCTCAGTACACCATTCCGGATAATTGTAGACTAGCATTTGTATGTGACTACTATATAATACCTTAAGTAATTTCTTATATTGTGCAAATTGGTAATAGCACTATATTAGAGCTCTTTATGTTCCCTGGGCTCTATGCCTCAGCATAGTCATAACCCCGGTTAAAATTCTCAAAGACTGTGTTTAAGGAAGTTGGGTCACACCCTGTCAGAGTGAGATCAGACCTCAGAGCCTTTGCGGGAGGGGGTGGGGTGGGAAGGGGTGGGTGGCCAAAAAATCACCCTATCAGCCCTCCACCTAGAATAGTAGAGTGTAAAGCTTTAACAAAAATGGCTTATAATATTTAGCCCAGCATACTTTGCTCTAACAGTTGTGAATTTAAACTGGTAGAGCATTATATCTATTTCCCAGTAATTTTAATGTGAGATTCATTTGTCTCATGTGGCTTCATTTACAATGGGCTTATATCTTTCTATTAGGATAATTAATCAGAACTTATTACCATTCCTTGTCACCTCTGTTTTCCTGTCTAAAGGATTAAGTAGTAATATCCACCCACCCCCACTCCCCACCCCCAAGGTTGTCCCTTGTATATATTACCTTTCTGTTGTGCTGGATGTATTTTTGACAAAATATGCTTTGTATTAATGTCTTTCCAAATTGTAAGGATTGTGAGTTTAAAAGCCATTTGTGATAGAATGAAAAATTTTCTATGAAGGATGATTACATTTACCTACACTGCTATCATCTAAACTTGTTATGGGATTTTTGTATGCTCTTATTGTTAACTGTGTTCCTAATGTGTCTCTGAGATTTCTAATATTTGCACAGAAGTAATACCTTGCTGTTAAAATTGTGTTACATGCATCCCTTATCTGAAGAGATTATCAGTTCTGTTTACTGAAGCCTTAATGATTGCAAGTTATGAAATTGCTGAGAACTAGCACCCAGCCACAGTGAGGAAACTTAGAGTATTTATTTTCACGGACCACCACATATCCCTCATGAAATTATATGTTAAAGGGGCAGCTAGGTGTTGAAGTGAGTAGAGCACCAGCCCTGGAGTCAGGAGGACCTGAGTTCAAATCCGACCTTAGACACTTGACACACTTACTAGCTGTGTGACCTTGGGCTAGTCACTTAACCCCAATTACCCTGCCTTCCCCTCTCAAACACACACGTGCACACACACACACAGACACACAAAGAAATTATACGTCAATATGTTGGAGTCAGCCATCATGCTACTCCAAGATTTTGCTTCTGTCTGTCTTTAATCTCTTTAGGATATGGGTGAGGCATACATTTTCAGACATACCCACTGTGCTTTCTTTTGCTTGATCTAGTTATTTGGTTCAAAGGATGGTTCTAACCATGCGGGAGGGAAGGAGTTGTTGGGAAGTAGTAGTGATGTAAAAAAAAAAAAGCACCCATATAACCTTAAAAAAGAAAGATGACACATGACTAAATTTCAGCATCTCCTATCTGCTAAATATAAACAGAGCCTCTTTTGAGGTACAAAGAAAAAAAAGGCAAAAATGACACAGGCAGAGAGGAACTAAGAAAAAGAGGAAGTGAATTAATTTCTTTGTTTTACACCCACATACAGTATACCCTGAGAAAATGATTTGGGTACCAGTTGAAAATGTATTGTTTCTTTAACTAATTTTTTTTAATTAATGAGCTAATGTTTTATATAATATATACTATAATTTGATGCCTTTTATTTCTTAAATCACAAGTATTCCCCAAGATGTGACTTTCTTTCCCCACTGAACACTGTCTTGCATCTATAAAAGTTAAGCAAAACCCACTGACAGACCAACTAATGTCTGAGAGCAGAAGAGGGAAGTGTGTTTCACAATCTGTTCTCTAAGATTGATCATTGTAGTTTATCTGAGTTTGGCAGGATTGTGTGTATGTATGTTTGGTTCTAATTTCTTTGCTCCAATTCAGTTCATCTTAGTCTTTCAATATTTCTGAATTCTTCATAATCATTGTTTCTTATAGCATAGTGATATCCCATGACTTAATATAATATATGTACATATACATATATGTGTACATACACACATATTCCTCAATCTAATCGACCATTGCATTTTTTTGCTGCCATAAAGAGTGCTGTTACTATGAAGATTTTGAGTTCCAGATTTTTTTCTCTCTCTCTTCCCACGTCCCCAAAATGGTAAGCAATCTGATATAGGCTATACACGTACAATAATATTAAGCATATTTCCACATTAGTCATATTGTAAAAGAAGAATCAGAACAAAAGGGAAAAATAAGGAAGAAAAATAAAGAGAAAATATTATATTTCGATCTGTATTCAGACTCCATAGTTTGGTCTCTGATCTGCATAGCATTTTCCTTCATGAGTCTTTTGGAATTGTCTTAGATCATGGTATCGCTGAGAAGACCTAAGTCTATCAAAGTTGATTATCTCACAATGTTAGAACCTCAAACTATTAACAACTATATGCAGAAATGCCCCATAAAAGAAACACAAATTCAAACAGCCCTGAAGCTTCTCTTCACACTCAACAAAATGGTAAAAATGACAAAAGAGGGAAACAGTTAATATTGAAAGGATTGAGGAAAGAGGGACACAGTAACAGATTGTTAGTTGAGTTGTAAATAGGTCCAAACAGTCTGGAAAGACATTTGGAATTATGTGGACAGAGAGTCTAACATGTCCATGTCCTATTATTACCCAGAGACTCTATTACTAGGTACATATTTTAAGGACATCAAAAAGAAAGGCCTCATGCATATTTATAGGAGCACTTTCTGTGGTAGCAAAAAGCTGGCAATAAAGTAGGTGTCCATGGACTGGGGAATGGCTAAACAAAATATGGTACATTAATGTCATAGAATATTATTGTGCATTAAGAAATGATGAAAATAAGAATGAGAAACACGGAAAGACATATATGAACTGTTGCAAAGTGAAGTAAATAATCAGGAAAACCATGTATAAGGAAAGTCTCCCAATGCCCCTCTCTTTAGGCACTTAGTGTTTTCATGCTGCCCTAGACCACTGTAGAATAGCATCTTGCCTTTATGCTCTTCAAAATTTAATTCTCTAAAAGCACAACCAACCACAAGTGTAGGAGGACATTTCTTGGTATTTCATTTTACAAGTATGGTTTTCACAAACCAGGGATTGCTATTCAGTAGTCCCACAAACTTTGGTTTTTAGTTTCTATTTTCAGCTTGTTGTCACTAACATTTTATCAGGTAATGAATCGGGTCACAGTGGGTTTGTCTGGGGAAATCCTTTAGATTAGATCAGTCTTCTACCAGGAAGCAGAATGCAGGAGTTCGGACTACCAGTCCCAACGGTTAGAGAACAAAAAAAGGTGATCTCGGACAAAGTAATAACATTAGTAAGAGCAACCAGACCCACCCCAGGATTTTAATGTCACTTGGAACAATTAACACTCTTCTGTTGTTATTTGGTGCGGAGAGACACTTTCCCCACCCATGCTAGCTTTCACTAATCTGTGTCCTCCAGAATGTTGTCCAAGGGTTCTTTTCTCCAGATGAAAGTGAGAAGTACATTTAGTCTCTTCAGAAAGGCCCCACCCTTGTTTTTTCCTTTGGTTATCTTTTTTCTTCATGGCAGCTGTGTGTCTAAATAACCCACCTCCCCACTCCCAGAAAGTAGAATTTCAGAGTTGCCTGAGATCATTCCAACCCAGATATGAAGAAAGAAATCCTTTGGACAACATCCCTGAGAAGTGGTCTCCCAGTCTTTGCTAAGAGACCTCAATAATACAGAACTCACTATCTCCCAAGGTAGCCCATTCTACTTCAGGACTGTTCAAATGGCTGAGAAAACTGTAACCATATTTTCTAGGTGTGGATGTGATAGTAAGAAAAACGGATCAAAAAAGCTCATCATTGCTTTGCCCATAGCCTATACCTTCCTCCTCCCCTCCCTCCCTCTTCCCTTCCCTTCCCTAACTTTTCTCTAACTTTTCCCTAACCCTTCCCTTCCCTTCCCCAACCCTTTTTTCCCTTCCCTAACCCTTCTCTTCTCTTTCCTGCCCTTTCCTGCCCTTCCCTTTCCTTCCCTTTCCTTCCCTTCCCTTTCCTTTTCTAGTGTTAATGTGATTCAAGATCTTCCCCACCCATTAATCCCCTTAATAGGCCTCAGGTGGAGCTAGTTAAGGGAAGCTTGATTAGGGGAGGCTTGTTTGTAGGAAGGCCCACACCCTTTTGCTAATTAGGTCATGAGAGGTGTAAAGCCCTCCGGCCCTAAAAAGGGTATATGTATAAATATATGTGTGTGTATATATATGTGCATGTGTATATACATATATACGTGTACATGTGTGTATAAGTATGTGTGTGTGTGTGTGTGTGTGTGTGTGTGTGTGTATACACGCACACCCAGAGGGTAGCTGTTAAGCTCAGAGAGAGAGAGAGAGAGAGAGAGAGAGAAATGCAAGGGCTAGGAGAACCTCAAGGGCTCTCAGAACTACAAGCTCTCAGAACTGCAGCAGGACTAAGGCAAGCAGACAGCTAGGATTTGTGAGTGAGTGTTTACAGGAAGGCACCAGCAGAGGGAAAGGTTACAGGATGGCTTGGCTCTCTGCTTCAATATTGTGTTTTAATTTCCTTGCTGTTATAATGAAGTGGACTTACTGATCTTGGGATACAATTGTTGCTATGTCAAATTGGAGTTATTGGTTTTGGGATTTGATCCTCTGGTGTCTGAATAAATGTTTTACTTCTTCTTCCTTCTATATGGAGAGTCTCTTATAGAATGTACAGAACTATACAGGCATATTCATGGTCACCACTGATATTGTGACACTTGCCTTTCTGATATACTATCCTCTTCCCTCCTTCCCTCCCTTCCTGTTTAATGGTGCCTTTTGTTTTTATAAGTCATTTTCCAATATACTTACCTCCCCATTGGGTCTTCTCCAATGACTGAAAGTAAACACTAAAGCAACACCAATAGACCCAGTAACTATTTCTGACAGGATGTAATATAGTTTTATTGGGTGGAGAGACATGTTTCATTATCTGTTCTTCAGGATACAGATTGGTCATTACAAAGAATGATGTCTTAGAATCCTCCCTTTCCTTCAAAACTCTGTTTAAAGGACACACATGAAAATTCCTCTGATCCCCTTAGCTGCTGGTGCCTCTGCCCTCCTAAGATCACTTTCTTTTTATTTTATGTATACTTATTTATGTACCCATATATGTAACTTCCTTGAGGGTAAGGAATGTTTCATTTTTGTACCTGGCACACAATAAATGCTTAATACATGTTTATTGATTATTCAATTGATTACATTTCATTGGAGTTCCCACCTTATTCTCATACATCAAATAAAACTGACAGGATCAAAAATGGAATAGGATCAAATGAAATAATGTTTATAAAGTACTTACCACAGTGCCTGTCACACAGTTGGTACTTAATAAATGTTTATTCCCTTCTCTCTTTCCCCTGACATCAGCCAGACTTCATAAATGCAGCTTCTAGGAACTGAAGGTCTATTGGCAATGGTTTATAAATATGTAATTTCCCAGTCCACATGCCGTATTTGCAAAACTCTTCCTAGACAATTATTGATCCATAGACCCCAAACCAACAGGACTAGAAAATTATCTAGGGGCCTTCTCTTAGTCTCTAATATTGCTCCTAATGAAAGTCCTGCCCTCAGAGAACTTTCTTCCTCTTAGGGAAGACATCTACTAAATTAGGATATACAGAATAGACAATGTAAATACAAAGGCAAAATTGAATAAACTTATGAATTTTTTTATTAATGAAAAAAACCTCCAAAAAGCATGTTGGACTAAGACTATCTACACCTCCTAAGAACCCGATTATGAAACAGTGTACAGCAACACCTACAGACTGAATATTGCCAGATATACACAGATATGAGTTCTACACACTCAGTAGATCACTCCAGATCCCATCCTTTATGCATATGCCAGTGCTGGGGGGGGTCAATTCTAACTACTCTTGAGTTTCCACAGGCTATACCTAATTGACTTCAAAGCAGTGTCTCACATGCAACAAAAAGTTACCTGAAGAAGGAAGCTTGGGATGAAGGATACCATTTTACTGTAGATCAGGATTGTGCTTCACCAATAGGGAAATAAGCAGCTAGCTCTAAGTGAATTGGAGATAAATACTCCACCTCTCCATTTCTATTAAGAATTCAAGTGTTAGATGCAGCCCATTTCCCCTTTCAAGAAATCACAAAAGAAAGTAATCTTTTAGAACCAGAGGGCAAAGTGGAAATAGAAAGAATCTGCCAGTCACTTCTTGAAAGAAATCTTAAAATAAAAACTCCCAGGAACCTTTTAGGCAACATCCAGAGCTTCCAGGTCAAAGGAAAAATATTGCAAGCAGCAAGAAAGAAAAAATCCAAGTACCAAGGAGCCACATAACATATGATTTAACACACATTCTTATGAAGGATCAGAGGACATGGAATTTCAGAAGGCAAAGGAAATTGGCTTGCAATCAAGAATAACTTACTCAGCCAAACTGAGCATAATCCTGCTGGGGGGAAATGGATCTTTAATGAAATAGAGGACTTCTAAGCATTCCTGATGAAACGACCAAAGCTTCATAGAAACTTTGAAGTATAAAGACTCAACAGAAAGATAGAAAGGTGAGCATGAGTGAATAATCATGAAGGAGTAAATAAGGATGAACTGTTTGCATTTTTTTTGGTTCTTTTTTGGGGAGGGTGCAGAAAACAAGGCAATTGGGGTTAAGTGACTTGCCCAAGGTCACACAGCTAGTAAATGTGTGAAGCATCTGAAGCCAGGTTTGAACTCAAGTCCTCCTGACTCCCAGGCTGGTGCTCTACTCACTGGGGGAATGATTCATGTGTCCCCTCAGAACTATCTCATCATCAGAGGTCATAGGAAGGAGTTTAATTAGACGGGGGGCCTTGGAGTAGTTCTTGAAGAATTTTAAAAAATAATGGAAAGGAAAGGCAAGAGAAATACAATGGAGCAGTGGAAAGGTGGGGCAAGAGAAAGGGAGGTTAGGAGAAATTATCTCATAAAATCCAAGTGTACAAGTGGAAGTCTAGATAAATAAGGAGGAAGGGAAGATGGGAGTAGCTGACATTTGAACTTCATTCGCTTTCAAATGAACTGGTCAAAAAAGGGAAAAATATACATACAGTTGGATACATAAATACATTTCACCAAACAGAGAAACAGTAGAGGAAAGGGAGCAAGGGAAGAGATGAGGGAGCTTATTATTAAGGAAGGGATTAATCTCAAGAAAAACAAAACTCTCCAGATATACAAAAATACTTACAGTAGCTTTTGTTGTTGTTGCAGTGCTAAAGAATTGGAAGCTGAGCTGGTGCCCTTCGACTGGGGAAGTACTGAACAGTTTATGGTATGTAAATATGATGGAATATTCTAAGAAATACTGTAGGGAAGACTTACATAAGCTGATGCACAGTGAAGTGAGCAGAGCCAGGGGAACAATGGACCACAATACCAGGAATACAGTGTCAACGTTATTGTGAAGATCAACAGTTTTGAAAGAATTAGCAACTCTGATCAGTGTAATGACCAACCATAATTCCACAGGACTCATGATGAAACGTGCTACCCACATGCTGATAGGGAAGTAAAGGAACTCAGAGTGCGAATTGAGACATGTTTTGGGGGGAGGGGGGCGGTGAGGCATGTCCAATCTATTTATTTTGCTTGACTATACATGTTTGTAAAAAGGGTTTTGTTTTTCTTTCTTTCTCAGTAGGGGAGGCAGATTTTTGTTAACTGAAAAAAATTGATTAAAATACAAAGAACTGCCCACAGAAACAGCAATGCTGTAATGATGATCAGCTGTGAAAGAACTACGTACTCTGATCAATACAGTGATCCCAGACAATTCCAAAGGACTCATGATGAAAAATGTTATCCACCTCTAGAGAGAGAACTGATGACATCTGAATGCAGACTAAAGCATAATTTTTTATTATTTTTCTTGCTTTTTTTGCAACATAGCTAATATGGAAATAGGTTTTGCATAATTTCATGTGTATAATTGATATCATATTGCTGCTCTTCTCAATGAGTGGGGGAGGAACTGAAAGGAGGAAGCGAATCAGAATTCAAAATGTAAAAAAAAAAAAAGAATGCTAAAAACAAACAATTTAAAAAAAGAAAATACAATAAAAAGAACTTTGTTTCCCCCAGTAACTTCAATTAAGTATGTAATGTTTGTATTTAAGGATTTCATTCTGGTGGTGCTCTTCTTTAATGTATAAAACTCCCCAAAAGGCTTTTAGGCACCGTTCAGATTGTTAACAAAGTGTTTTTAGGTGACAAGATTTTCCCTTGCAGTAGATGCTCAGTAATTTTATATGTGGTTGTTGAATCTAGTTCCAAATGCTGCAAGTTAGTTCCAGTTCAGTCTGTAACACAGCAGACATAGCCAGGGGCTGCTCAAGCAGCATCAACAGTTATGACTGCTGCTGCTGCTACTGGTGATGTTCCCATGGACAAAATTTAAGATATGAGCCAAACAAGTAACTAGCACAGTAAAGTAGCAAAATTCACAGAGAACCAGAGGGGAAGTAATTGCGCAGTGACAGAACTTATTTGTCCTCCAAAAGATCGCTGATTTCAATGTGAGAACCTACAGTACTGTTGCAGATTATAACGTATCCATGCCTTAGTAGATGGCTGTCCGACTTTGCCATAGCACCCCCCCTTCCCCCTCCCCAATCACTAACCAGAGACTATGCCTTTGGTCATGAGCCTTTTTCACACTTAGCTGGGCTGATTTTCGGATGATGGATACCCAGGACATCCCAGCTTCATAAGACCTGATGAACTTGAACCCCAATAGCATAATCTTTGGCAAACCAAGGTTACTTATATGTCAAGAAGAGACATTAGTGGAATTAGTACTTTAGTGCAATTCATCAATATCAATTATTTGTAGACTAGACCTGAGATTTCATTCAAGTAGGAAAAGCCTGTCAAGGAAATTCCCTCTAGCAATGAGTATCTGCCTGCTGCTCTGTGATTTCTATGATCTTAGAGAGTTCCCTAAGGGGTACTAGTAAGTTAAGTGACTTGCCCAGGATCATGCCATCACTATGCGTCAGAGGCAGGATTTGAACCCAAGTCTTCTTGATTCAGATCCATTGCTTCTCTATCAATATGAATATGAATTTTTAAATTTGAATAATAAAACCCTCCCTCCCTTGGTACCAATATAAAAAAAATAAATTTAGTCTTGGCTAAGGTACAAGAAGGCAGCTAGGTGGAACAGTAGATAGAGTGCTGGGCCCTGGAGTCAGGACAATCTAAGATCAAATCTGGCCTCAGACATCCATCCACTAGCTGTGTGACTCTGGGCTTGCCCTGATTGCTTCAGTTTCCTCATCTGTAAAATGAACTGGAGAAGGAAATGGCAAACCACTCCAGTGTTTTTACCAAGAAAACCCCAAATGGGGTCACAAATAATCTGACAAGACTTAAATGACTCAACAACATCAAAGTGTAAAACTTCTGTACCCGAGTAGAGTTCAAGTGAGCCTAAGATCTTCTATAGTTTCCTTTCTAGCCCTTAGACTCCAATACTGAATCAAGGTAACTCCTGTAAATGGGCTATATTGGTTCCCACAAATTTTGCCAATTTTTCTCATGTTATGGGCCCATAAATTAGCCTTCTCTGAATTCTTAAAGTACAATAGTAGTATGCTTTGCTTGAAAGGCATTATTAGTTTATGTTATGGCTTTTTTTTTTTTTTTTTTTTGGTGAGGCAATCGGGTTAAGTGACTTGCCCAGGGTCAAACAGCTAGTAAATGTCTGAGGCTAGATTTGAACTCAGGTCTTCCTGACTCTAAGGCAAGTGCTCTATCCACTGCATCACCTAGCTGCCCCTGTGGCTTTTTTTAACCCATGAAGCTAGTAACTGAGTTAGATATTTTCACAATGTAGTTTTTTATTTTCAAAGATTGAAAATTTTTTGGCTTTGTGTACTCAGTTTCATTTTTACTTTAAGTTCTTATATTCTCAGAATCTCTCTCTTCCCCTCCCCCTCCCCCCCCCCCCCCCAATTCTCAGAATGAAAGAGAAGGAAACAGGTTTGGTATGCATTTAACAGTTATATGCCAACCTCTGTGATGGTATCTGAGGGTTTGCTCTTTGGTCTGTTTTTTTTTTTTTTTGGCAGGGCAATTGGGGTTAAGTGACTTGCCCAAGGTTACACAGCTAGTACATGTGTCAAGTGTCTGAGGTCAGATTTGAACTCAGGTTCTACCGACTCCAGGGCTGGTGCTCTACTCACTGTGCCACCTAGCTGCCCCTCTTTGTTATTTTTTGTGAAAAGAAAGTTTTCAGTTCCCAGTTGTTACTCAGCAAAATCTACCTCTTACCATGTGGTTTTACACCCATAGATAGAGGGCCCAGGATAACAAGGGGAGGCTCCAGGGAAAGAAAAGGTAGTTGGGCCAAGCTCTCATCTGCTATAAGTCAAAGACTACATCTCCTCAACTGTCATAAGCAATGAGTACTCCTTGTCAAAGAAAGATCAAACGGCTGTACTTTAATATTGAATGGCACAATCTGAAACACAGAGGGAGAGTTCAAAGTCCTTGGTTATAGACAAAACTAATATTTTAGTATTTCATATAGGATGAGGAAGGGATAGCAATGTTAAACCACATCAAGGCTGATTAAATTTCTTCTTGAATTGCTGTAGTGACTTTGTATGTCAAGTCAACCAGCATTTATTAAGCACTTACTATCTGCCAGGCACTGTGCCAAGTACTGAGGATATAAAGACAGGCCTTATAATTTTAATATCTTAAGTCTCTTTAAGTAGCCAATAGGAAGGTGAAATTTTTTTGTTCAGTATCTCCGATTTTAGCAACTCTCTCCAAGTTAATAGAATTAGAGAGCTGCTTGAGGGCACTGAATAGCTAAGTAACTTTGACATAATAAGGAGTTAGAAATTAGTCTTAAACTGAGGTCTTACAGGTTCTAAATCTGACTTCTACCCACTACACCCTCCATCCTGCCACTGAAATGAATAAAGATAGTATTATCATCTATATATGGCAAACATTCTTCATGGGAGTTAGGATGCAAACAGAGTTACCTGGACAGCCCCTGAAGTGGGAGGCCTTCATTTTATATTTCCTTACTTAGGCTTCAATTTTCTCATCTGTAAAATGAGGGATTAGACTAGATGACTTCTGGACACTCTGTCACCCAAACAATTACTTTTCCTGGATCTTATCTCAGAGGTAGCATTCTTTATGCAGCAGGTAAGCCACAACCTGGACCTTCACTCCTCAGGGCCTCTTCCCCTTATACGTAAGGCTGCAGATATGTGTATCCAAATAGTGGGTGTATATAATTTGTATTCAGTCCAGCACTGGAAATAGTTAATGCATATTCTGTTGTTTATTGTTTAGTCATTTCAGTCATGTCCAAATCTCCGTGACCCCATTTGGGGTTTTCTTGGCAAAGATACTGGAGGGGTTTGCCATTTCCTTCTCTAGCTCATTTTACAGATGAGGAGCTGAGGCAAACAGGGTTAAATGACTTGCCTAGGATCACACAGCTAGTAATTTTCTGAGTCCAGACTTGAACTCATGAAGATGAGTCTGACTCCGGTGGAAGTACTCTATTCATTGCACCACCTAGCTGCCCCTGCATACTCCACACAATTATAAAGAGACAACAGCATTTGAAGCTGTGTATTTGAGGGGAGGGCGAGACAGGAATAAAACCTGAAATTTCTTTTATGAATTGCCCAAGACACAGAACTCACTACAACAGAATGTCTTTTCTCAGCAGGAATAAGTGGGACCATTTCCCCCGTCAGAAATAGAAAAATAAACACAGGAGACATAGACTGATAAATTATCTGTTTCAAGAAGTATATTCCAAGAATACTTCTAAAATTCTGATTGGATCACTCACAAGCTGTGTCACTTTGGGAGAGTCACTTGGTCTCCAGGCCTTTCTTCATCTATCAAATGAGGGATTGGACATAATAGACCTCAAGGTCCCTTCTAGCTCTAGACTTATGATCCTAAGACCCAATGAATTACACTCCCCAAAAGGTAGAAAATTTTTTTAAAATTCGCAAAAGCATTACAATTAAAAGCACCTAGTTCCCCTTAAATTTTCAAACAGTTGCTAAAAATATATTGAAGTTTTCTCCTGGATTTGTGATTTCATGTGATTTCATTCACATCACAACTTGCCAGGTCTCAGAGAGTCACCTCTTATTGGGGCAGAGATGGGTTAAAGGATTTGCCCAGGTCACATAGATAGTATAAATCAGAGGAAACATTGGGATCCAAATAATCCTGACTCAAAAGCCTACTTTCTGTCCATCAAATCATGATGATTCTCTGTGTTAAAGTTATAGATTTGGGAACTTATGATGTAAAATGCTATCTACATCCAGAGAAAGTATTGATGGCGTCTGAATGGAGATCAAAGCAGACTATTTTCCATTTTATTTTTTTGTGTGGGTTTTTTTAGTCTGTTTCTTCTTTTGCAACATGGCTAATATGGAAATATGTTTTGCATGATTGCACATGTATAACCTATATCAAATTGCTTAGTGTCTCAGGTAAGGAAGAAGGAAGGACGGAGGAAAATAATTTGGAAGTCAAAATTTTAAAAATGAATATTAAAAAATGTCTTCACATGTAATTGGGAAAAATAAAATATTATTTTTAAAAGTTACAGATTTAGGGGCAGCTAGGTGGCACAGTGAATAGAGCACCAGCCCTGGAGTCAGAAGGACCTGAGTTCAAATCTAGCCTCAGACACTTGACACTTACTAGCTATGTGACCTTGGGCAAGTCACTTAACCCTAATAGCCTTGCCTTCCGCCCTCCAAAAAAAAAGTTACAGATTTTTGGGAGGGAGGTTGAAGAATTGGAAGATAGTGGATCTATTCTATAGGTGAAAACAATGACTCATAAGTAGGAAAAGAAATCTACGTGACATAGCAAAGGTGGGAGCTAACCAAGATATGGTTGGCCCTCAGAACTAAAGCCTGGTTTGAGTGGCTTCTGAACATTTGAACCATGGAATATGGTTTTGTACTCAGGAGGTAAATAAAGGGACATGATATTCTTTAAAAATATACCAATCTGGGTGACAGTAACTAATGTATTGTTCACAGACTGAATTGTTCCAATCATTCTGGAAGGCAAATTATAACGCTTTATGCCATTTACCCTACTCAATGAACTTCAGCAATTTCCTATCACCCCTAGGATAAAATACAAAAATCTTCTGCTTGGCATTCAAAGTCCTTCATAACCTGCCCTCTCCCCACCCTTTCCAGTCTTCTTGTACCTTACACACTCCCACTTTTTAATCCAGTATCATTAGCTTCCTTACTGTTTTTCAAAGAAGTTACTTCATCCCTTAGCCCTGGGCTTTTTCTCTGCCTGTTTCTCATGCCTGGGACATTCTCCCTCTTAATCTCAGCCTCCTGCCTTCCCTGGCTTTCTTCAAGTCCCAGTTGTTAAAAGCCCACCTTCTGGAGGAAGTCTTTTCCCATCCCTCTTAATTCAAGTGCCTTCCCTCTGTTGATTATTTACAATTTATCCTGTGTATAACTTGTTTGCACATAGTCGTTGCATGTTGCCTCCCTGATTAGACTGAGAGTTCCTTGAGAACAGGGACTGTTTTTTGTTTGGCACATAGCAGTCACTTAATAAATGTTTATTGACTGACAGATTTACTCTATTCAGAGAGAGTGGCTAAAATGTTCTTAGCCTTTGATCCAGAAATTCTACCACAAGGCATATACCCCAAAGATTTCAGTGATAAAAAAAAAGATCACACACGCAGCAAAATAGTTATAGCATCATTTTTTGTGGTGGCAAAAAATTAGAAACAAAGTATTTAGCCATTGATTGAGAAATGGCTAAGCAAATTGTGGGACATGGATGTAATAGAATATTGATGCAGGAGATAGTACTATCTCCTGCTTCTTTGCAGAGGTGGGGGTCATATGGGTATGGAACACAGCAAATAATGTCAAACTTTTGATATGTTGATTAGTTTTCTGGGAAGACCTATATAACTGATGCAAAGTGAAGAGAGCGGAACTAGGAGAACATTGTACACAGTAACAACAACATTGTAATGATGATCGACTGGGAAATACTCAGCTACTCTAATCAAGACAATGATTCAAGACAATTTCAAGGGACTCATGATGAAAAATACTATCCACCTCTGGAGAAAGAACTGAACAACTCCGAATACAGATTGAAACATTTCTTTTTTCAGTTTATTTTTCTTGCTTTTTTTGGCAACATGGCTAATATGGAAACATGTTTTACATGATTTCACGTGTATAATGGGTATCATCTTGCTTGCCTTCTGAATTAATGGAGGTGGGGAAGGAAGGAGAGAATTTAGAACTCAAAATTTTAAAAAACAAATGCATCTCTCTTTAGTGGCAGAAAGTTGTGCCCCTTGTGGCATACATTTTTTTTTGGTGGGGGGAAGTCATGTCAAATCCCATGTTGAAGAGAAAAAAAGAAATCAAAGCCTCAGGTGACAAGTGACACTCAAGAGGTACAGTTTTCAAACCTTGCGTAAGGTAGAGTCTACCACATTTGCTTTCTTCTCAGCTTTTCTCCTTTCTCTAAAGTCATACTCCCATAGCTTCAAAGATTGTCTCTACTCAGATGATTCCCAAATTCAAATCTTAGCTAGGACCTGACCTCTCTCCTGGATTCCAGATCCACAAATCTACCTGTCTGCTGGATATCACAGCTTAGATGCTTTACTAACATCTTAAATCCAACAAAACCAAAATTGATCTTCTCATCTCTGCCTCCTCCTCCCTTCCTCTTGGTTCTCCAATTTCAGCTAGTAATCCCACCATCCTCTCACCCAAGGCTGTAATTTAAGCATCAACCATGACTCTCCTCATTTCCTCACATCTAATAAGTTACTAAGCACAGTTTAGTTATCTCTTAAATCTGTCCTTTCCTCTCCATTCTCCTTTCACACCTCCCCAGTTCAGACCATCATGTCATGTCTGGATTACTGCAGTAGTTGCCTGCTGGTGTCCTTACTTCTACCCTCTTGCTTTCCAAAATATTCAATCAATCAGTCAATATTTATTAAGTACGTACTATGTGCCAGGCACTGTGCTAAGTGCTGGTAAGCACCTTGTATACAGTGCTAGGATAAATTTCCTACTGTCCAGGACTGTTTAGGATACTTCCATGTTGAAAAAATAATGCAATGGTCCTCTTTGCCTGCAGGGAAAAAAAAGCCAAGGTTCATTAGCATGGTATTTGAAGTACTATACAATGTAGTCCCAAATGACTCATCAGTCTTATCTCCAATAATTTCATCATATTTTCAAACTGGGCTAGTCTCTATTCTTCCTTATGCCATTTTTTTCTCTTCCTTCTTATCCCCCCTTTTGCTGGGGGAATAATTACTCAAGCATTGGAGTGAGTTTTGGCACAGAGCTGAATTGATTTGCTTGAGTGTCTTATACGTGCTCTTCCAATGATCCCAGGGCTATACTGACTCTGGCCTTGACCATCACGTAAGACCAGGGAGTAGACAGCCTTACATGTACTCTGCTGGTTTGGGCTTACTGGACCTCTCCTTCCCCAATTTTCTACAGCTTTCTCAGAGATTAATCATCAAAGCAACATTACTTTTACTACTATGAAGGGCCTGACATTGGTTCAGTATCTGTGCTTCTGAATTCTAGGCTGCCTAGGCCAAAGTTCCTTCCCTAATGATTACTCCTTGTTCCTTCATAGAGTCTGAATTGGCCCAATTCCTCTGATGTCCTCATTCCATTATTCCCTACCCTTAAAGTGTGACCTCTGGAATCACTCACAATTCCTTTGGAAAAAAACAAAAACAAAAACAAAACCTCCCTTTGACATTAGACCTGCGTTCTGATCTTGGAGATTAGCACTTGCATATGTATATGTATCTTGTACTTGTTTCTCCTCAATAGATTGTAAGCTTCTTGGGGGCAATTTCCTTTTGTCCTTATATCCCCAGTACTTAGCACAGTGTTTGGGTGAGCCCTTAGTGCTTAGAGAATGCTTATACAGTTCTTAACATTGCTAGGCCCCACTAAATTGACTCAATAGTTTCTTTCCATTAAGAAAATCTTTCTTCCCCCAGCTACATCCATCTAATTAGACCCTGACCAAACGCCATCCTCTTTTGGTTCAAGTAATTGCTCTCTCCTTAAACCGAAATAAAGAAAAACAGCCAACATTTACACACTTCCTTATGGTTGCATTTTAAATAAGTTACGTCATTTGAATCCTCGCCAAACAGGGGGAAGGCAGTTCAAGTATTATTATTGCAATTTAGAGATAAGAACCCCAAGGTTACAGAGCTGATAAGTTACAAAGCTCAGAGACTGAGCCAGTTCTTGAGATTGTAAGGCTCTATCCACTCTGCCCTCTCCACTA
Source organism: Trichosurus vulpecula (assembly GCF_011100635.1). Classification (NCBI taxonomy): domain Eukaryota; kingdom Metazoa; phylum Chordata; class Mammalia; order Diprotodontia; family Phalangeridae; genus Trichosurus; species Trichosurus vulpecula. Next base: position 395,445,705 of record NC_050573.1, on the reverse strand, counting down.
TCATGGCACATGATTTGTACCTCTTTGGCTGCATCACATTCTACCTTAGTACGACAGAGCTGAGATCTGGAAGGGAACTTAGAAGAATGAGGGAAACAAGAAGAATGAGGTGCAGAGGTGGATGACTTGTCCAAAGGCCTGCCTGTCTGAAGTCTCACCCCATTCAGCCACTGACGTTGATGAGGTTTGAGGTTGAGGGGTGCTCGAGATTTTCCCAAAGCTTGCGTCTGACCATGTCACACATCTTATCCCCCCTACTCCCTACCCAATAAACTCTAGTGGTTTTCTGTTGCCTCCAGGAGCACATAGAAAATGACGTGTTTGACATTCAAAGCCTTTCATAACCTGTTGCTGTTCTTGTTGAGTTGTTTCAGTTGTGTCCTACTGTGTGACACCATTCGGGGTTTTCTTGGCAAAGATACTGGGGAGGTTTGCTATTTCCTTTTCCAACTCATTTTGCAGATGAGGAAACTGAGGCAAGCAGGGTGAAGTGACTTGCCCAAGGTCACAGAGCTAGTAAGTATCTGAGGCCAGATCTGAACTCAGGTCTTCCTGACTCTAGGCCTAGCTCTCTATCCACTGTGTCACTTATCTGCCCCTTCATAACCTATCCCTCTCCTATTCTTCCAGTCTTCTTACACTTACTCCCAGACATCTTTAATTCAATGACACTGTCCTCTTGGCCTTTCCATGAACAAGATACTTCTCTGGCTCTCCCCCATACCTGGAATGCTCTCCCTCTACTAACTTGCCTGGCTTCCTTCAAGTCCCAAGTTAAATCCTGCCTTCCACAGGAAGCCTTTTCCAAATGCTCTTAATTCCAGTGTCTTTCCTCTGGTCTTTGTTTGAATGTTATCTCCACCATGAAATTGTAATTCCTTCTGGGCAGGGACTATCTTTTGCCTTTTTTTTTGTATCCAGGGCACTTAGGACAATGCATAGTAGGTGCTTAATAAATAAGGTCACACAGGTAATAAGTAGCAAAATCAGCATTTGAACCCAGATCCCCTCTGTCCAGTCCATTCTTTCTCTAATAGACTGTCAATTTTTTGAGGTGACAGATAGATGCCTCATTTATCTTTGTGGGATATCTCACATATCCCATAGGACTAAGTCCCTTGTATGTGCTCAGCAAATGTTTACTCAATAAATGAAAGGAATGGATAGACTGGTTATCAGCTGATTGTTTTTCTTTAAAAGAGATTGATATCTTTTTGTTTGTTTGTTTTTACAGTATCTTCATTTTCAAATATATGCTGCTCCCCTCCCCTACTCAGAGGACAAAGGCAAAGGAGGAACAAAAAAATCAGTTAAAAAAATTAGCCAACACATAAAATGAATTTGATGGCACATGCACCCTTAGATCCCCACTTTGTGAAGAGGGGAGGTAATAATGAGGTTAACCAAAATGATGAGGTTAGGGAACCACATGTTTTTGTTGTGCTCTACACCCCAAAATACCAAACCACCGAGTCCTGCCGAATGAATCTGACTCGAGCCCTCTCAGTCAAAGAAAAACAAAGCTTACTACAGATGAGCCATAATGGGTATGATGAGGGCACAGTCTCTGGGAACCCCTTGAACCCTTGAACTCTCCTTGAATCTTCCCACTTGATCTGGCCTTGGCCTGAGGCTATAACCATTAGGCTCAAACGCCTACCTTGATCCTCCCACTCGACCTGGCCTTGGCCTGAGGCAATGCCTACCTTGCCCAGTCCTCTATTGTCCAGCCGTTTCCCACCCTTAATCCTGTTTCCCATCCTTAATCCTGATCAAAATATCTATGCCCTAGCTCTGTTACCCTAGACCCCTCCTCTGGTCACCCTAGACCACCCCTCAATCCCTCCCACAATCTTTGTGTATATAATCTCCATTTTGCCTCCATGAAGTTGGTCAGATCCAATCTAGCTCAGATTGATCTGGCCTGCCTTCCTTACAGGCGTCGCAAGGGGTGGGATCTCTTGGGGCAGGCTTAATTGGCTAACTCTTAATAAACTTTTATCTTTTCCCTTGGCTGAGAAAGCTTGAGTCGAATTCTTTCGGCAGGACCCAGTGTGTCGGTACTTTGGGGTGTCGAGCACCCCTTACTCCAAACCCTCTTCAGGTATACTCTTACGTAGCCCTGGCATTTGTGCTGCTAATGCCACAATATGAGCTGGGCTAGACTGAATCTGAGTGCCTTCATGGAGACAAGATGGAGTTTATAAACAGAAAGATCGTGGGAGGGACTGAGGGGTGATCTGGGGTGACTAGAGGAGAGGTTTAGGGAGGGTCTTGAGCAGGAGACTAAGGAGGATCTTGATGGGACTGGAGTGACTAGAGGTCAGACTCCAGGAGTGAGATTAAGGGTGGGAAATAGCTGAAGGCCACCTGGAGATGACAGACAATACAGGGCTAAGCTGGGTTAAGGGTAACAGAGATTTGGGCCTACCTATAAGGAAAGGCTTAGTGCCTCAGATCAAGTGGGAAAAGGCCAGATCAAGTGGGAAAATTCAAGGAGAATTCAAGGGGGAGCCCAGAGACTATACCCCATCAGGTTCAAGGGGGCTCCCAGAGACCGCACCCCATCAATAGCTGCTTATTCTTCTAAAGATATTTTCAAAACTATATTAAATACCGCTTTATCACTTTAGCCCCCTGCAAAGTAACTATCTTCTTAGTTTATAGATGAAATGCTTCACCATACCCCATACCATCTAGTGTCTTCCCTTTGAGATCATCTCTAATCTATGTTGCATACATATCTTGCTTGTACTATACCTAGCTGTTTGTATGTTGTCTCTCCTATTCTAAGACTGTAAGCCCCTTGAGGAACTTGGCACAGTGCCTGGCACATTGTTGTTCCTGTTGTTGTTAAGTTGTTTTTCAGTCATGTCTGATTCTCTGTGACCCCATTTGGGGTTTTCTTGGCAAAGATAGTGGAACAATTTGCCAGTTTCTTCTCTAACTTATTTTACAAATGAGGAAACTGAGGCAAACAGGGTTAAGGGACTTGCCCGGGGTCACACAGCTATTAAGTGTTTGAGATTGATGGGGTACAGGCTCTGGGACCCTCCTTGAACTCTCCTTGAATCTTCCCATTTGATCTGGCATTCCCCTGAAGCCCATATACCTTCCATGATGGAAATGCCCAAATCTCTGTTACTTTTAACCTAGCCTAGCCCTCCATTGTCTGTTATCTCCAGGCAGCCTTCAGCTACTTCCCACCCTTAACCCTTTTCTCTTGGTTCTTGGTGTCTGACCTCTAGTCACCCCAGCCTACTGGCCACTCCCATCAAGACCCTTCCTAAACCCCTCCTCCCATCACCCCAGAATACTAGATCCCTCCCACAGTCTTTCTTATATAGGATCCATCTGGGCCTCTATGAAAGTACTCAGATTCAATGTGGCCATCTTGCCAATATAAGTGTCACAAATGCTCAGATTCCTTAAGAGTCTGGCAAATATGGTGGAATTTTAATAAACTATTTTTTCTTTGGCTGAAAGGCTTGAGTAAAATTCATTCAGGCAGGACCCATGTGTTGCTATTTCAGTGTCCTAACGCCCTACACCTCAACAAGGCCATATTTGAACTCAAGTCTTCCTGACTACAGATTTGGCTTTCTATCCTGTATGTCACTTAGCTGCCCCTTTCAAGTTTTATTAGCTCATTTTACAGTTGAGGAAAATAGTAGGTACTTTAGCAAATAAAGATACTTCTTGACAGACTGGTCTTAACAGTTATTTCCCAGTGAAAAGTCTGCATGTGGTAAGAATCGCTACATATAAATTCTCTCTTTACTGTTGCTTCACTCGTACTTTTCATTCCAGTAAAAAACGTGGTGAGAAATGAATGAAAATAAGGAGAAGAAATTCCATGAGATAAAAAATAACCACAAATTGTGCCCAACTAATCACAGTTTCCAGATGGGATATAGATGGGGTCATTCCCCTCTCCTTACCTCTGCTTGGTGTTCAGTACTTTTCCTAGCCAGAGAACTTCTGGGAAAACAATATATGTCATTCACCCACCTGCGGGGGATTTTCAGGCTTGTGTTTTGTGAAGCACTTGATGGTGGGACGATAAGGCTATCTGGTATTATGCAACCCTTGTTTACTCGAGCTGCTTTCATGGGGAGGTCTGGAGGAACGGAGGAAGACCAACTTTCCTTCAAGTTTGTGTTAGATACAAAAGACAAGCCCCACCCCAAACCTCTCCCAACATATGACTCATTCTAGGGCTCTGGGTTTTCTGTGAATGGTCTCATCAAGTCCATTACACTGAATGTATGGTGAATCAATAAACAAGCATTTATTTATTGCCTTACAAAACTAAGAAACTTAATTCAAAATTTTCCCTCATTAGATATGTAAACATCTATAATATTGTGTATTTATATACATATTTATGCATCTGCCAAAAATATATTACTATGTTATTAAAATATTGCTTTTATTATTATTGACACATCCCAGTGATCTTTTCAAAGAAACCTGAATAGTATTCTTCTCCATCCTTCAGTTAGTGTCAGCTATCAGTTTAAATAAGGAAGTATACTAAGAGAACCCATCCATAGGTGAAACCATTGGTTCAGTAAATGGAGAAGTTCTGAATGCTGTGGATAAGTTCACTTACTTTGGCAGTATGCTTTCCAGGGATGTACACATTGTACACATTCATAACGAGGTTGACACATATGTTGCCAGAGCTAGCTCAGTGTTTGGGAGGCCCTGAAGGAAAGTGTGGGAGAGAAGAGGTGTTAGATGGGCTACCAAACTGAAGGTCCACAGAGGCATTGTGTTGACCTCATTGTTGTATGCATGTGAAACCTGGATGGTCTGCCAGCATCATGCTAGGAAAGTGAATCACTTCCATTTGAATTACCAAAGGAATATTCTAAAGATCCCCTGGAAGGGTAAGCTACCAGACACTGAGGTCCTTTCTTGAACTGAACTGCCAAGCATTCAAACTTTATTTCAGAGAGAGCAACTCCAATGGGCTGGCCACCTTGTTCAAATACCAAAGGAATGCTTGCCTAAAAGACTATTTTTTGGAGAATTGACACAGGGTAAGTGCTTACATGGTGGTCAGAAGAAATGATGCAAGGACACTCTTAAGGTCTCTCTTATGAACTTTGGAATTTATTACATTACATGGGAGACACTGGCACAGGACTGCCCAGCATGGTATGCCCTCATCAAAGAGGGTGCTGTGCTCTATGAGCAAAGCAGAATTGCAGTAACTCCAAAAAAAAAAAAAAAAAAGAATGTGAGAGGCACAAATTTAGAGAATCCACCCCAAATATTCACATGGACTGCTTGTGCCTGACCTGTGGTAGAGCATTCCAAGCTTGTATTGGTCTGATCAACCACAGCTGGACACACTGTAACTTGACTCTAACATAGTGATGTCATTTTGGTCCTCTTTGAGAAGGAGAGCGAAGGGCAGCAACCTTACTAAGAGTTTTAGGACAGCTAGGTGTCAAAGTGGATAGAGCACCAGGCCTGGAATCAGGAGGACCTGAATTCAAATCTATCCTCAAAAACTTACTATGTGACCTTGGACAAGTCACTTAGCCCTATTTGCCTCAGTTTCCTCATCTGCAAAATGAGATGGAGAAGGAAATGGCAAACTACTCCAGTATCTTTGTCAAGAAAACCCCAAATGGGGTCATGAAGAGTCGGACACAACTGAACAACAAAAATACTAAGTCTCCTTGGTCATTCTGGCGATCAACAAGAAGGCCAAGAAATTTCATTTTAGTATTTTCCTTCAGCATCCAATGAGGAAAAATATTGACGGGAGGTTTTTTGCACACTAAGCATATAATACCTTAAGCGTATTACTCACAAGCGCACACATATATTCTTCAACTCTGTCTCTTAGAATCCCTTATTTCCTTCAAAACTCTCAGCACACGTGCAGTAGCACATGAAGCCTCTCCTGATCCCCTCACCTCCTAGTTCCCTCTTCTATTAAATTACCTGGTATATATTTTCTATATGTTTGTATACACACAGTCCGTCTTCCCAAAGAAAGTAATAAAAGCTCCATGAGGACAGAGACTCTTTCATTTCTGTCATTGTATCTCAGTGCCTACCATAGTGCCTGGCCCATAGTAGGCTTATTCATACACAGCATGCGAATATATTGTATCTATATATGTGCATGCATGTATGCATATGGCTTTGTGAAAGGAGAGCTAGCCTCATTCAGGAGAATCTGGAATTTCATTCTGCCTCTGGCAAATACTGACTGTATGACCCTGGGCAAGGTCATTTAACCTCTCAGTGACCCAAACAATTCTCTAAAACTGTAAGCTGCAGAAGAGCACAGGTTCCCACGTGCACTGGCAGAGGGAGTTTCTTCACAGGAAGTTTCCGGTTCCAAGGAGTGAAATCACAGCTCTGGTGGGAATATATGTGAGTGTGTCTTTTGTAGATGCTCTTCTGTTTTTAATACATCTCTAAAATGACTCCCTTCCCCTCTCCCCTCAATAGAACAAATAATTACAATTAAGCAAAAGAAATCTATGCATGAGTCATATTTGAAAATGTATGCCTCCTTTCACAGCTATAATCCACCACCACAGCTGGAGAAAGGAGGCATTGGACACTCAAAAGAACTCTGACCACTTCTGCTTTTTAATTTTCAAAACAATTTGCATAACCTTTATTAAATTGCTCCCCTTCTCAATGACCAAGGAGGGGAAGAAGGGTGGGAAATAATTTAGAGCTCAAAATTTAAAAAAAAATGAATGTTAAAAATTGTTTTTACATGGAACTGAAAAAAGTATTAAAAGAAAAAAGTATCAAGACCAGGAAAACCCCCCACAATTTGCAGACATTACTTTTGACTTTACAACAATGGTGTCAAACTCAAATAGAAAGTGGGTGTGGGAAGGAAGCACTAACCTTTACATAAAAATCCTTGTGGGCAATATATTGACTTGAATAAGATGTTTTATTGTATTTGTATTTTGTTAAATATTTCCCAATTATATTTTAATCTGGATCATTTTTAATATTGCTGTCTTAACAATAACCTGGAGAAAATAATAATAATGTTAGTTTATATTTTCATAGTTTTTTTTTTTTTTTTGCAGGGGGGAAGGCAGGGTCATGGGATGAAGTGACTTGCCCAAGGTCACACAGCTAGTACATGTGTCAAGTGTCTGAGGCTGGCTTTGAACTCAGGTCCTCCTGACTCCAGGGTCAGTGCTCTACTCACTGCACCACCTAGCTGCCCCTATTTTCATGTTTTAAGACTTACAAAGCATTTTTATGCATTATATAATTTGATTCTCAAAAAACCCCATAAACTGAGTAGTACAGATATTATTATTCCCATTTCACAGATAAATTGAGGCTCATAGAGGTTAAGTGACTTATATAAGGTCACATATCTAGACTCCATTATAGATCTAATTCAAGTTGAGGGCTCTTTTCCCTTATACTTTGATGTGCTTCTGCTGTGATATGCCCAGGCTAGAAAAGGACATATCTATCTGGGATACATTGGGACTCACTTTTGCAATTATCTACATATGTTAGGTGGCTCAGTAGATAGAGTGCCAGGCCTGGAGTCAGGAAGATTAATCTTCCTGAGTTCAAATGTAGCCTCAGATATTCAGTAGCTGTGTGACCCTGGGCAAATCATTTAGCCCTATTTGTCTCAGTTTCCTCATCTGTAGAAAGAACTGGCAATTTGCTGCACTGTATTTGCCAAGAAAACCCCAAATAGGGTCACAAAGAGTTGGACGGGCTTGAACAACAATAAAGGCATGACTGCCTTTTTGGAGGGAGGAGGAGAGAGCCCTGTCGTTTCCATGTTTCCTGGGTAGATGAAGGAGCAGCAAACTGATAAAATTCTACACATTAGATCAAGGATTTTTAACTTTTTGTGTATGCTGGACCCCTCTGGCAGCCTGGTGTAACTAAGGTCTATGGACCCCTTTTCAGAATAATGCATTTCAATAATTGTAGGAAATGCTACATTTCAGTTAGACATTAGTGAAAAGATTTTTTTCCCCATTCATGTTCATAGACCCTCTGAAACTTATCCCTAGGTTAAGGAGCCTTGCTTCTTTGTAGATACTGGTGTCTTCATAGATAACTGTATTTATCAGAAGGATGGTATGGCACCTGAAGAGTGTTTTAGGCTCACAAAGATATTCCCCCTTAAGGCAGTTCATTCACTAGAGCAGTCAATACAAACCAAAACAAACCCTTGCGGATAATAAGCACCCAACCTATTACACTGAAAACCTTTGACCAATGCTCACAACTTTTTCCTATTTCTAGTCCCCAATACTGGCGATCCTGCTGCATGAGAGTTCAGCCCAGTGAAGGGCTAGAGAAAACAAATTTTTGTCTTCTATTAACACTGAGGCACACCTATTATTGGGACATGATGTTTCCCTCTCCCATCCCTCGCCCCCAAATAAATTTCTATACCTGTGTATTTTATCTGTGTTCTACATAAGTAGAAGGAAATATCTTCCTTCTGCACTTGTCAGAAGTACAGAGTCTCAGGACATGAATACTACCTAGAAATGTCTCCAAGAGCAGGCTGTCTATCTCCTCAATTGACCTTTGGCATTGTTTGGAGAGGTAGCATTTTTAAGAAGCTAGCCAATAAAACATGAAACAAAACAAAACAAAACCCAACCCTTTTCTGAAAATTGCATTCCAGGATGTAGCAAACCTGCTTTTATAACGGATATACTGTTCGACTTCCTCCAAGAAAAAAATATTTCAGTGACCCCACAAGTTATGCAACTCCACAATCCTAAGGCGCCTGCTTTTTTTTTTAACCAAAACAGAAAATCACCCCGACATAATGGTCACTAGAAAACAGTGGTCATAGACACAAACCTTCTGACTCACTCCCCGAGCCACACTGTCCTTAGTAAATAACTAAAGTACTATACAAAATTATCTAACCACTAATAGTGACTTCTTAATGATCTTTTTAGACATCAAAAGATTTAAAGCCGTACAGCTTGTAAGTCGTAAGCAGCGTAGTACCGGTAAATGTTTAGTTGGGGGGAGAGGGCGGAGGGTGGAGTACTCGGAACATGACTTTAATCTGCATTACTAACCTTTTCTCTGTCACTTTTCCTAACATTTAGCACCACGCTCTTCCCATTGTAGGTGCTTTGTGAATTTTATTGATTCATTGATTAATTTCTTAAGTCTAAGGTCAATAGAACAGTAAACAAGCCCTGATTGTATGGTTGCCAATTTCGGAGGCGTAAATTCTCACACTGAATTTAAGAATCGTCTCCCACAGGGCCGTTGGCTACAGCCTATCTCTGAAGCTGAGATCATTTTATCCCATCCCTTAATTTTACAGGTGGAGGAACCCCTGCTCCCTCTCCCCATCACATCACCACATAAAAATGTGACTTGAATTTTACAATTTATATCACTATTGTCAATTTATGGAATAAAACAAGTATTTCCATAAAAATATAAATGAAACTGCAAATCTATTATGTACAACTTACTATTCCTTTTAGATATATAATAAAGTTACCATGTACATTTCTTTTTTTTTTTTTTTCCTTTTTCCCTCTTCCCTCTTCAGTGCTGAAAAAAGGAATAACATTTTCTCTTCCTCAAGAAGCTTTGGTGGCTCCACACCCATCCCGCCAAATAAATACTCCTCAGCTTGGTGTTTAAAAGCACTTCATAACCTGGCTCCAGGCTGATTAGGGTTACTTTCCCTCAGACACCCTGCCTTGCAGCTAAATTGACCTACTCCTGATGTTTCCCCTGGAGGGATTAATCCTCTTCCCTCTGCAGCCTTTGCAGACTGTACCCCAGGATGCAAAGAATGCACTCTGTCCTGACCTCCAGGCTGGGGACTCCCAACTCCGTAACTCATTCAAAGGAACTTTGCTGATTCCCTTAGCTATGAGCACACCCTGCCCCCATTGCTTTGTATTTATTTTGTACATTTCCTGTATTTACTTACTGATTTTTTTACATGTTGTATCCTCCAGTAAGAAAATAAGCATACTGCTCTCTTGTTTTCATTTCTGCTGCTTACTAGTACAGTGAATGGCTGGAACATAAATAGTTGATGCTCAATAAATATTTGATACTGAAGAGGTTAAAGAAAAAATATTGATGGTAAGGAACCATAGGTTTCTAGGGCTGCTCGAGACCCTAAAATACCTACACGCCGGGTCCTGCCAAAAGAATTTGACTCAAGCCTTCTCAGCCAAGGAAAAAGACAAAGCTTATTAAGGATTCCCCATATTGGGTTGTCTCAAGAAATCCCACCCTTTGTGACACCTGTTTTCAGAAGCGGGCCAGATTTAGATTGAATCTGAGTGCCTTCAAGGAGGCTAGAGTCTAAGGAGGAGCATGATGGGACTGGGATAAGGTCAGACTCCAGGGTGGGAAATAGCTGAAGGAGATGACAGACAATAGAGGGCTAGGGTAACAGAGCTAGGGTATAGATATTTTGATCAGGATTAAGTGTGGGAAGTAGTTGCACAATTAAAGGGCTAGGCTAGGTGGAGATTTGGGCCTAATGATAATGTAAGGCTTACGGCCTTAGGGGAAGGCCAGACCTAGTTGGAAGATTCCAGGAGAGTTTAAGGGGGTTCCCAGAGACTGTACCCTCCTCAATACCCTTAATACCCACCTTCTGATCAACTTTTTACTTGGACTACAAGCTATCTTGTTTAAATGTGAGATTAGTTAAGGGGGGGGAGGGGAGAAGAGAAGAGAAGTAATAAGATCAAAAGGGATAGACCAGGTAGTGCTAAACGTCTAGAATGGAGAATGGAGGCAATATTGATAGGGTGGACATGATGTGACCCCTTGGAATTCTCTGAATTCAAGTTAGATTATGAATAGCATTTTCTTTCTACCCTACCCTAAAGGAACCAACATGAAAGGGTATCTTTATTTTCTTATTACAAATGAGTTTTTTATTTAGTATGGCAAAGTTGAATTAAAATTGCGCCATGCTAGTGCTAACCAGTTCTGGTGAAATAAAGTGTCATAAAATGAGGGAGTTGCCTATTTACCTGTAGGAAAGTTACAGACACAATGATTGAGAAAGTTAAGTAATGGCCTGACCCCAGACTCTAGACTTAGTCACTAGCCTGGGGACACTAGGTTAAATATGTGTGTGTGTGTGTGTGTGTGTGTGTGTGTGTGTTGGGGACATAGGGGAGACCAGATGACACCCACGAATTGTTGACGTTTATTGGAGAGTTGTTTAAGTCTAGGTAGTAAAAGTGAAGAGGCTGAGGTCCATAGATTAGGATGAAATCACCTCCTCTGAGTTGGGAAAATAGCTTCAGGGGGAAGTGGTGAGAGAATTACCCTTGGCTCTGTGGCCTGGGCCAAAAGTATGCATTAAAAATGCAATTAAATGCTGGGATCTACTTACTCACCTTGGTTTACAGGATGATGATTTACTCTCTCTCTGATGACCTGGATTAATTTGATCAAATTTCTTTGAAGTCAGTAAATGTTTTATAGATTAGGCAACTGGAATCCTGACAGATAAAGAGATTTGCCCTAGGTTGCACAGGTACTGGCTGTCAAAGAATTTGAATCCAGGTCTTCTCATAAGTTCTACTGTGGCAATTAGAAGTAAACTGAGGAAATGGGGTCCAGAGAGGGGAACCGATTTTTCAAAGTTCGGTCTGGCGGTAATTAAGTCTTAAAGAGAAGGACCAAAGATAGACACGTTTGCAAAATGGAACTCATTAGCTTTATCCCACCTCCTCACTCTTCTACAAATATTACACAACAGAAAAAAAAAAGGTGCTGGATTTAGGGTCTTAGGACCAAAGTTAGACTCCCAATTTCTTTTTTTTCTACTTACGTGACCTTTAGTCTATCATTTACTCCCTCTAGCTCCAGTTTCCTGTCTCTAACATGAGTGAGTAGTAATAAATAACTTCTAAAATCCCCTCTAACACTAAATATAAGACTTGGTTCACCACACTGCAGAACAAAAAGTTTCCTTTCTAATAATTGGAGTAAATAACAATAATTGTGTTTACTTAATTTTAAAGTCCCTTTGCCACTGTTTACAAGGATATTCATAAAACCACTTATCGATGGTGACCTCTTTTGCCTCCATCACAAGGCTCACAGTTCAGAGTTTCCCCTTCTAATTACGTGGAAACATTTCTGCCTGTAGAAGGTTTTGTTTATAAACATTTCCTTGGCTAGGTTTCAAAGGCGTCATAAAGTCAATAAATCCTGGACCAGCCTCTCCCACTTTTGTGGTGAGGCTGGCCTTGTTTATTGCTCCTCGGTGCCTCCTTGGTCATAGACAATCCTTTCTGTGGAATGGAAGGCTGATGACTCGTGAGACAACATTCACATCCATGACAGTGCAGTCAGAGTTAATTTCAGCCCATCTCCTTGACGGTCTCCAGGAAAGTTCAGCTGGGCCTTGATGAGAAGTACTGTTGTTTATGAAACTCCAAATCTTGAAAATGAGTTGGGAGAAGGAGCAAAAAAAGTCAGGCGATGAAGGAGAAAGGGAGTGAGTAGGGACGTGAAACAGGTGTAGGCTCAATCAATCAATCAGTCACCATTCATTAAGTACCTACTGTGTTCCTGATGTAAGCACTGGAGATACAAAAAGAGGCAAAAGATAATCCCTACCCTCAAGGAACTTACAATCTAATGGAGGAGCCAACATGAAAATAAATATATACAAACCAAGCCAAATATAGGAGAAATAGAAGATAATTACTTACCTGAGGGAAGGCATTGAATTAAGAGAGGCTGAGGAAGGTTTTCTTGTAGAAGGTGGGATTTTGGTAAAAGGAAGTCATGTGGGTGAGTAGTCAGAGTAGAGGAAGGAGAACATTCCAGGCACTGGGGGACAACCAGAAAGAATGGCCAGAGTCTATAGATAGTAAGTCTTGTTCATGGAATAGCCAGAAGGCCAGTGTCATTGGATCAAAGAGTATATGGTGGGAAGTAAGGTGTAAGGAGACTGGAGAGGTAGAAACAGGCTAAGTTATGAGGGGCTTTGAATGCCAAAAGCCATTTTGTATTTGATCGTGGATGCAATCGGGAGCCACTAGAGTTTATTGAGTAGGTCGATGACATGTTTGGACATATGCTTCAGGAAAATCACTCTAGTAGATGAATGGAGGTTGGATTGGAATGGGGAGAGATCTGGAGCAGGCAGACCCACCAGTAGACTTTTGCAATAATCAAGGGATAAGGTGATAAGGGCCTATATTAGAATAGCAGCAGGGTCAGAGTAGAGAAGGTGGTATACAGAAGAGATGTTGCAAAGGTGAAAATTATAGGCCTTGGCAGGAAGAAAGTCTAGCTCTCTTTAGTAATAGGGAAGGGTGGGGAGGGTTTAAGGAGGAAAACTAATGAGCTCAGTTTTGGATATGTGGATTTTTAAATGTCTCCTGGACTTCTAGTTCAGGATGTCAGAAGGGCATTTGGAGATGTTAGATTGAAGTTTTGCAGAGTGTTTGGGGCAGGATCTTTAGATTTGAGAATCTTTGACATTGAGAGGGTAATTAAATCTATGAGAGCTTAAGTGAAGGGAGAATAAAAGACCACCAAGACAGAACTGTGAGGGACACCTGCCATTAGAGGGACCTTAAAGGTTTGAGTTCTAGCTTTGCCAGAAATTAGTTGTGTGACCTTGAACAAATCACTGGATTAGAATTAAGAGACTAGAATTAAGTCTCCTGGCTCCCAAGTCCAGAGGTGTCTCTATTACAATATCTGGTGCAAAGTAGGAGCTTAATAAAATCTTTTTGATTGTACTACATTGTCTCTCCTGATTTTTCTCCATTGTGTTGTATACACTGTGCCATTGTTTATTTAGTCTGGGGACTTAAATTAGTAACAATAGGTATGAATCACCAGGGTATTTTTTATCAACATTTCTCATTACCAAAAAAATCTCTTCATAGAGGGAAGTATTTGGTAATTCCCTGAGGACCTGAGCCACTTTATGAGTTTCTAGGAGTGGTAACGGTGGATACCACTAGACCAAAATTTCATTTTTAGCAAAATAACTCAATTACAGCAGATTGGAAAGGGGAAAGGCTGCAATGAGGGATTGTTTTATATCTATAACATCTTTATATCTATCTGTACTTATACATCCATAAATATAAATATATGTGTGTAATCCTTTGATATTGTGTAGTATAAGGTTTTATAGATATACATATACATACATAGAATCCCTTTGGACCTACTTTGGCATTGCTTAGGTATGACTGACATTTAAGGAAGGGATTAGAAGGCGAAGGATTTCCTGGTCTGTTTCCAGGAGGGAAAAATCATAAAAGGGGCAAATCATTCACATTTTACTGATTACATCAAAGGGTTCTTAGCTTTTTGTGGATCATTGACACATCTATGTCTATATCTATGTATGTATGTATATGCTTCTTTTAAGCAAAGAGTAGATTGGAGGTGGTTTGATTTTTTTTTTTTGAGGTGGTTTGATTAATTTACTCATACAACATTTTAGTTGATCCTCATGTGACTAGGCACTAACCTTGCTTCCTTCCACATAGATTCTCAATCCAAATCTGTTGATTTGAACTTCTCTACTACGCTGGGTTATGTAAGGTATACACATAATCTTCATTTTCCGGAGGAGGAAATTAACAGAAATTAAGCCTGAATAACACAGCCAGTTGGCAGCAGAGGCAGGGAGAATGAGTTTCAAATTTGTCCCCTAGGTCAAGTGTACCTTCCATGAGGGCACATGCTACCTCTCTCATTTAGGGAATGAATTAGCTCCAAGGCCCCCTGGACTCATGCTAGCCCAGCCTCTGGACCCTTTGATTCTACAATGGGTCCTTTATTTACTGTACCAAGAGATGGATAAAATTCACTATCCAGTTCCTCTGGGATCAGTCACTTCTCTGACTGATTTGAGAACAATAGCAACTCTGCCCTTCTGAATTTGTGAAGGCTCTGAGTAATCATAGCATGACTTGATAAGGTCAATAGTTACCTGCTTCACTGGACCTTCCAGTAGTGATAAGTATGCAAAAGAAAAATGTGTTTACTGTAGCTAAGAGGTTCCCAAATACAGTGATTTTTTAAAAATCCATTTTAGGGAGTAGGATAGGCACTATTGCTTATGAGAAGAGAGGCTCTGATGAAGTGATCCTAGGTTCTTAAGGACTGTGCCAGCACTGTTAAAGCTCTGACAAATGCTATCAAGCTGAAAATGTTTTGAACACAATTCCAGTGACAGACCAGTTTAGCTAAATATGAAGCAACTAATGAGTAATTAATCTGGCCACTAGAAGGTGAATTTATGGGCCATGGCAACTCATAACACAAAGACAAAGAAATGCAAAATGGCCTTTGGCCCTGCTCAGTCCCTTTCTGTCCTGAGTAATTGTCAAGTGGTAGAAAATGAAGCAAAAAGTAATGATCGTAGTTTTTAGGTCACTGATAAATAGTAAATTAACTCTTGGTGCTCTAAATTTGAGATCACTGTTTAATGACCAAGGAGTTGGAGGAACTGAATCATATCAATATTGACATTATTATTATAATGAAGTGAGAAGATATAAGGATGTTGTAGCTAAATGGATGGATGCCCTAAAATTGTCCTTGAATTGACAAATAAATGATTTGACTGAAAGTGATCACATCTTCCTCTCCTTTAGTCTTTCCTTCTGCCTCACTCCCATGTTAATGGGTTTATTATTAATTTATGTTATCTAATTTCAACTAGGCCCTCACTGTCACATGGCAACCTTTCATCCTTCCCTGAAATGACTTCTCTCACCCTCTCTGAAGGCCCCACCCTCTCTAAACTCTCTCCTAAGATCTCCTATATTTCCTTCTCCTCCCTTCCCCCCCTTTTAGAAAATATTCAGATATCACTTCAAGTTTATTTAAGGCCATGAAAGAAAATGGAAATGAAGTGGGTAATGAAGAAACTTTTACTGCAAGGATTGGTTGGTTTGATCATCTTAAAAATAAAATTTAATTGCAAATTGTTAAAATTACATATATATATATACATACATACATATATATGTACATATACATATATCTCTTAGAAATGAAACTTTATCAGGAAACTTCTTATAAAGATCCTCCCTCCCATTTCTTGCTTTTCTTCTAGTTTTCACTGTATTGGTTTTATTTGCACAAAACTTTTTAATTTTATGAAATCAAAATTGTTCATTTTATCTCTTCTATCTCGTAGTCTTGATTTGGTCATAAACTCTTCCCTTATCCATAGATCTGACAGGCAATTTCTTGCTTTTCTGATTTCATTATGATATTACCTTTTATGTCTATATCAAATATACATTTGGAGCTTGTCTTGATATAGTGTGTAAATTTTGGTCTATATCTAGTTTCTACCAGATTGCTTTCCAGTTTTCCCAACAGTTTTTGATGAATAGTGAGTTCTTGACCCAGGAGCTGGGATTTGGGGGCTTATCAGCACTAGACTACTATGCTCTTTTGCTTCCATGTATTGTGTACCTAATTGGTCAACCTCTCCATTTCTTTCTCAGTCCCAAATTGTTTTTATTGATCTCAGTATTATAGTTTGCAATTTGGTATTGATGGGCAACCTTTTCTGTATCTTTCATTGCTATTTTTGACCTTTTGTTCCTCCAGATAATTTTTGTTATTTCTTTTAAATCTCTAAAGTAATCTTTTGCTAGTTTGATTGATATGGAACTGAATAAAGAATCAGTTTGTATAGTATTGTCATTTTAATTATATTGGCTAAGCTTACTGATTAGCGATTAGTATTTCTCCATTTGTTTAAATGTCTTTTTTTAATTTAATTTATTTAATATTTTTAGTTTTCAGCATTGATTTTCACGAGTTTGAATTACAAATTTTCTCCCCATTTCTACCCTCCTGCCCACTTCAAGATGGCATATATTCTGGTTGCCCTGTTCCCCAGTCAGCCCTCCCTTCTATCACCCCACTTCCCTCCCATCCCCTTTTCCCTTCCTTTCTCGTAGGGCAAGATAAATTTCTACACCCCATTGCCTGTGTATCTTATTGCCTAGTTGCATGCAAAAACTTTTTTTGTTTGTTTTTGAACATATGTTTTTAAAACTTTGAGTTCCAAATTCTCTCCCCTCTTCCCTTCCCACCCACCCTCCCTAAGAAGGCAAGCAATTCAACATAGGCCACATGCGTATCATTATGTAAAACCCTTCCGCAATACTCATGTTGTGAAAGACTAACTATATTTTGCTCCTTCCTAACCTATCCTCCCTTATTGAATTTTCTCCCTTGACCCTGTCCCTTTTTGAAAGTGTTTGTTTTTGATTACCTCCTCCCCCTATCTGCCCTCCCTTCTATCATCCCCCCTTTTTTATCTTCTTCCTCCTTCTTTCCTGTGGGGTAAAATAATTGAGTGTGTATGGTATTCCCTCCTCAGGTCAAATCCGATGAGAGCAAGATTCACTCATTCCCCCTCACCTGCCTCCTCTTCTCTTCCTACAGAACTGCTTTTTCTTGCCACTTTTATGCAAGATAATTTACCCCATTCTATCTCTCCCTTTCTCCCTCTCTCAATATGTTCTTCTCTCATCCCTTAATTTGATTTTTTTAGATATCATCCCTTCATATTCAACTCACCCTGTGCCCTCTGTCTATACACGCGCGCGCGCGCGCGCGCGCACACACACACACACACACACATACACATATATATGCATATTCCCTTCAGCTACCCTAATACTGAAGTCTCATGAATCATACACATCATCTTTCCATGTAGGAATTTAAACAAAACAGTTCAACTTTAGTAAGTCCCTTATGATTTCTCTTTCTTGTTTACCTTTTCATGCTTCTCTTGATTGTTGTGTTTGAAAGTCAAATTTTCTATTCAGCTCTGGTCTTTCACTGAGAAAGCTTGAAATCCCCTATTTTATTGAAAATCCATATTTTGCCTTGGAGCATGATACTCAGTTTTGCTGGGTAGGTGATTCTTGGTTTTAATCCTAGCTCCATTGACCTCCAGAATATCGTATTCCAAGCCCTCCAATCCCTTGATGTAGAAGCTGCTAGATCTTGTATTATTCTGACTGTGTTTCCACAATGCTCAAATTGTTTCTTTCTGGCTGCTTGCAGTATTTTCTCCTTGATCTGGGAGCTCTGGAATTTAGCGACAATATTCCTAGGAGATTTCTTTTTGGGATCTATTTGAGGAAGCGATCTGTGGATTCTTTCAATTTCTATTTTACCCTCTGGCTCTAGAATATCAGGGCAGTTCTCCTTGATAATTTCTTGAGAGACAATATCTAGGCTCTTTTTTTGATCATAGCTCTCAGGTAGTCCAATAATTTTAAAATTATCTCTCCTGGATCTATTTTCCAGGTCAGTGGTTTTTCCAATGAGATATTTCACATTGTCTTCCACTTTTTCATTCCTTTGGTTCTGTTTTATAATCTCTTGATTTCTCATCAAGTCATTCCAACCTAATTTTTAAGGTAGTATTTTCTTCAGTGGTCTTTTGGACCTCCTTTTCCATTTGGCTAATTCTGCCTTTCAAGGCATTCTTCTCCTCATTGGCTTTTTGGAGCTCTTTTGCCAATTGAGTTAGTCTATTTTTTAAGGTGTTGTTTTCTTCAGTATTTTTTTGGGTCTCCTTTAGCAAGTCATTGACTTGTTTTTCATGGTTTTCTCACATCACTCTCATTTCTTGTCCCAATTTTTCCTCTACTTCTCTAACTTGCTTTTCCAAATTCTTTTTGAGCTCTTCCATGGCCTGAGACCAGTTCATGTTTTTCTTGGAGGCTTTTGGTGTAGGCTCTTTGAGTTTGTTGACTTCTTCTGGCTGTATGTTTTGGTCTTCTTTGTCACCAAAGAAAGATTCCAAAGTCTGAGTCTGAATCTGAGTGCGTTTCACTGCCTGTTCATGTTCCCAGCCAACTTACTTGACCCTTGAGTTTTTTGTCAGGGTATGACTGCTTGTAGAGTAGAGAGTACTTTGTTCCAAGCTTGGGGGGATGTGCTGTTGTTTTCAGAGCTATTTCTATACAGCCAGCTCTGCCACACCAGCACTCCTCCTTCCCCAAGAACCACCAACCTGGACCTGACTCAGATCTTAAGCAGGCTCTGCACTCCTGCTCTGATCTGCCACTTAATTCTTCCCACCAGGTGGGCCTGGGGCCAGAAGTAACTGCAGCTGTAGTTCTGTAGCTGCACCACCCCCACTGCTGCGGTGGTGGTGGCTGAATGGCGAACTCCTTTCACTCTGTCCGCAGCAGCTTTTCCCACTAACCTTCTCTGTTGTCTTTGTTGTTTGTGGGTTGAGAAGTCTGGTAACGGCCACAGCTCACTGATTCAGGGTGCTAGGGCCCGTTCCATCCAGCTCCTGGTCTGGTTGGTCCTGCTGTTGCCCACGCTGGGTTGCGCTCCTCTCCACTCCCAGCTCCGTGCTTGATAGACCCTTTCCAGGCACCATCCAGGCTGTCCTGGGCTGGATCCCTGCTTCCCTCTGCTATTTTGTGGGTTCTCCAGTTCTAGAATTTGTTCAGAGCCATTTTTTATAGGTTTTTGGAGGAACTTGGAGGGAAGCTCATGCAAGTCCCTGCTTTCCAGCTTTCATCTTGGCTCTGCCCCCCCAAAAGAAACTGTTTAAATGTCTTTATTTGTGTAAATAGAGTTTTGGAATTGTGTTGATATAGCTCTTATTTGTGTCTTGGCGGGTAGACTCCAAAGTATTTTATGCTACCAGTGGTTATTTTTTTAAAAATTAATTTATTTATTCTTAGTTTTAGTTTAGAACATTCAGTTCCTCAAGTTTTTGAGTTTCAAATTTTCTCCCCCCCTCTCTCCTCCCCCCTCCCCAGGCAAGACAGCATGCACTTCCAATATAGGTTCTACATATACTTTTGCACTAAACATATTTTCAGAATAGTCAAGTTGCAAAGAAGAACTACAATCAATGAAGTGAACCATGAGAAAGAAGAAACAAAAACAAAAAAAAAGGAGAACAAATATGCTTCAATCTGCATGCAGACTCCACTCACATTCTCTGGATGTGAATTGCTTTTTCCATCATGAGTCTTTTGGAGTTGTCTTAGAACCTTGCATCACTGAGAAGAGCCAAGTCTATCAAAGTTAGTCATCAGAGATCCTGTGTGTCTATAATAGTGTATACAATGTTCTCCTGGTTCTGCTCTGCTCACTCAGCATGAGATCATATAAGTCCTTCCAGGTTATTATGAAGTCTGTCTGCTCCTCTTTTCTTATAGCACAATAGTATTCCATTACATTCATATACCACAACTTGTTTAGCCATTCCCCAATTGATGGGCATCTCCTTGATTTCTAATTCTTTGCCACCCCAAAAAGAGCTGCTTTAAATATTTTTGAACACATGGGTCCTTTTCCCACTTGTATGATTTCTTTGGGATACAGTCCTAGAAGTGGTATTGCTGGTTCAAAGGGTATGCACATTTTTATAGCCCTTTGGGCAAAGTTCTAAATTGCTCTCTAGAATGGTTGGATCAGTTCACAACTCCACCAACAATGCATTAGTGTTCCAATTTTCCCACATCCTCTCTAGCATTTATGATTTTCCTGTTTTGTCATGTTAGCCAATCTGACAGGAGAGATGTGGTACCTAAGAATTGTTTTCATTTGCATCTCTCTAATCAATAGTGATTTCGGGCATTTTTTCATGATTATAGATATATTTAATTTCTTCCTCTGAAAACTGTCTGTTCATATCCTTTGACCATTTCTCAATTGGGGAATGACTTGTATTATTATAAATTTGACTCAGTTTTCTGCATATTTTAGAAATGAGACCTTTATCAGAGACACTGCTTGTAAAATTTCTTTCCCAATTTTCTGATTCCTTCCTAATCTTGGTTGCATTGGCTTTGTTTGTACAAAAACTTTTCAATTTAATGTAATCAGAATTATAAATTTTGTATTTCATAACATTCTCTATCTCTTGTTTGGTCATAAATTCTTCTCTTCTCCGTAAATCTGACAGGTAAACTATTCCTTGCTCTCTCAGATTGCTTGTAGTATCAGCCTTTATATCTAAATCGTGTACCCATTGGACTTTATTTTGGTATATAGTATAAGATGTTGATTTATGCCCAGTTTCTGCCATCCTATTTTCCAGTTTTCCCAGCAGTTTTTGTTAAATAGTGAATTTTTATCCCAGAAGCTGGAGTCCTTGAGTTTATCAAACAGTAGATTACTATAGCCATTGACCACTGTGTCTTGTGTACCTAACCTGTTCCACTGATCCACCACTCTATTTTCTAATCAGTGCCAAGTAGTTTTAATGACTGCTGCTTTATAATACAGTTTAATATCTGGTATGGCTAGGGTACCTTCCCTAGAATTTCTTTTCATTAATTCCTTTTATATTCTGGACCTCTTGTTCTTCCAGATCAATTTAGTTATTATTTTCTCTAGTTCTATGAAATAATTTTTTGGAAGTTTAATTGGTATGGCACTATACAAGTAAATTAATTTAGGTAAAATTGTCATTTTTATTATATTGGCTCAGCCCAACCACAAGCAACTGATGTTTTTCCAGTTGTTTAGATCTTACTTTATTTGTGTGAAAAGTGTTTTGCAATTGTGTTCATATAGTTCCTGTGTTTTTTTGGCAAGTAGACTCCTAAAAATTTTTTAATGTCAACAGTAATTTTAAATAAAATTTCTCTTTCTATCTGTTGCTATTGGACTTTGTTAGTAATATATAGGAAGGACGAGGATTTATATGAGGGTTTATTTTATATCCTGCAACTTTGCTAAAGTTATTTATTATTTCAAGTAGTTTTTTACTTGATACTCTAGGATTCTCTAAATATATCATCATATCATCTGCAAACAGTGATAACTTAGTTTCTTCTTTGCCTGTCTAATTCCTTCAATTTCTTTTTTTTTTTCCTGTTATTGCTAATGCTACCTACCAGTAGTTATTTTACATGGAATTTCTCTTTCTATTTCTTCCGGCTGAGTTCTGTTGGTAATATGCATGAATCAGTTTCCTCCAGATGCTTCAGAACTGCAAGGGAGAGGCTAGGTCAACCAGATTTTTGCATTGACTCATCTTTTCCAATTTGCTGAACCTGGGTAATATCCTTTGAAAAGTTTAGATTCCTCTAGGTTTAGGGGTGGGCGTAGAAAAACAGAGAGAAAAAGAGAAACACAGAGACACAAAGAGAGACAGATTAAGACTGAGGGAGTCCTAGACAGAAAGCCAGTGAGAGACATTGTCAGAGAGGTGTAAGCAGTGCTTGAAACCTTTCACTAGCCTGGTGTCCCTCTCCTCACAGCCCTGCAGGGGAAATGTTATTTTTTTCTTTTTCTTTTTTTAAATTTTAGACAAATACTAAAACTTAAATACATAATAAGAAAAGAAAAAAAAACATAAACTTAAATATAAAATAAGAAAAAAATGTTATGTGCACAGTAGAACATAGGTTAGGATTCAAAATATATAGTAATAACTTATTTCAAGAAAGCCTACATATTAAATACTGCATGTTAAATTGAAAACTGTCCATCTTTTCTTTGCTTCTTTGCAGGTTTTCTTTTCTCTGCTGTACACTTTTTACTTTGTTCTATTTTCCCCCTTCCTCCCCCCACCTACCACCCCAAGGCTACAATTGAGAATGGATATATTTATATATAGGTATTGATATATACATACACACACACACACACACACACACACACACACACACACACATATATATATACATACATAAATATATACTTTTCTTAAGAGATTCTACTCCTAATCTTGTTTTTGTTTGTGCATATCTCTTCTAACTCCTCTACTTTACTTCTACCTGCTACCTTGCGCTCCTTTTATTTAACCTACCTCCACTCCAGTAATCCCTCCCTTATCCTCTCATTCCCCTAAATCTAAACACCCTTCTATACCCCACTTTTAACCTATTCCTTTACCCTCATTTCTTTTTTAAATTTAGAAGACTTTATATTCTTCTTGATGTATATGTATTTTCCCCTCTTAAGCCCATTCCTGATAAAAGTAGGTTTCCAGAACTAACAGTCTCCCTCCCTCATCTAATTCTTCTGTAGGTTCTTCCTGTTGTACCTCATTTGTATAAGATAATTACTCTTTAGTTCTTGAATGGTTGGTTTTACTTTTTAAAGTCATATCATACTCAGGTCTACCCCAATCTTTCTTATACGCTAATTAACTAGCAACAATCTTAACATAGGTTTTACATTTTCCATATATAAAAGGTAAACATTTTATCTATCAATTTTAGTCCCTTGTAATTGATCATTGGCATGTATCTTATATTTCTTTTGGTTCTTGTATGTCAAATCTTCTATTGAGTTCAGAGTTGTTGTTGTTTTTTTTTTAACAGAGTCCTGAAAGCCTGACAGTTGAATAAAGTCCATTTTTTTTTCCATTCAAAATTAGGCTTAGCTTTTCTGGGTATGATATTTTTGGCCAAAGGCCCAGTTCTTTTGCTCTTCAATATATAGTGTTCCAAGATCTGCAATCTTTTAGGGTCACCAATGCTAGGTCTTGTGTGATTCTAATCTTGGCACTATCATATGTAAATTCTTTTTTTCTTCTTGCTTGTAATATTTTGTCCTTGATCTGGGGGTTTTAGAATTTAACTATAATATTCCTGTGAGTTTTCCTTATAGGATCTCTTTCAGGTGGTGATCAATGGATTTTTTTCTATTTCTACTTTCTCTTCTTGTTCTAATGCTTCAGAACAATTTTCTTTAATTATTTCTTGTATTATTGTATCAAGATTCTTTTTTTGATCATAACTTTAAAGTAGACCAATTATTCTTATGTTTTTTCTTCTTGATCTATTCTCTAGATCTGTTATTTTTCTTACGAGATGTTTCACATCCTCTTCTATTTTTTCATTATTTTTTTTTATTTCTTTGTCTCTTATGACTTCATTGGCTTCCCCTTGCCCAATTCTTCTTTTCAAGGAGTCATTTTCTTCATTAAGATTCTGGATCTCCTTTTCTAATTGGTTGACATTCTTGTCATAATCTTCTTGTTTTTCTTGCAATATTCTTATTTTTCTTTTTAATTTTTCCTCAATCTCTCATTTGATTTTTAAAGTCTTTTTAAAGTTCTTTAATGAATTCTTTTTGGGCAGGTGACCATTTGACATTACTCTTTGGGGTAGAAGAGAGTTTCTTTGCTTCAGTATCCTCTGCTGAAGTTGAACTTGGTCTTTTCTATTCCCATAGTAGCTCTCTATGGTTGTATTCTTTCTCCTTTTCCTGTGAATTTTTTTTTTTTTTTGGTAATAATTTAGTTTTTATAATCACCTCTAGTCCTGGGGGATGGTGGATGGTGCCTCTGGCCTCTGATCCTCTTTAGTTCTCCCCTCTAACCCTGAACTCAAACCAAGACCTCCAGCCTCCAGTAAGTGCCCACAGCCAGCAGCATCCCTGCCCCACTGCTTCTGCACTCCCCAGCTATGCTGGTTCCTTCTAACCCCTGCCATTCTCAGCACAGCTGGGTCTGGCATTCTTTGTCAGCAGAGGCTCTCTACCTCTTCCCCAGGTCAGATGCCCAACTCCCCTCACTGTCCTGGGGGTGAAAGTTCCTGTGGTGGAGGAGGCTGCGTCTGGACCCAGCTAACCCCAGGGCTTTTCCCTTGTTGTTTAAGCAGCTTGTAGCTTGTTGTTAATGCAGACCCTAGCCTGGAGGTGTTTACTCTTCACAGGGAGGAAATCTAGTCCTGGGATTTTTCTTCAGGTCTTCTCCATCGTCACAAGAGAACCCCTGTTCTGCCCCTACTCTTATTTGCTGTCACAGCTTATGTTCGCTCAGAAGTGTTATTTTATCTCTTTAGTGGAGGAAAATCTTGAGAGCTTGAAATTTTCTGACCTACTCTTCCATCTTCCCAGAATCCTCTTCGAAACATTAGATCAGTCACACTGGGCGGTATCTAATCTCCTTTGGACCACTCTATTTAGAGCCTGACAGCTGAGCTGTGCCTACATCCAGCCAGTAACCTCAGGAGCAAGAAGCAGTGGTATATATGCCCTTGCCTATCTAGGTAAGCCCAAGTTATGGCTTATTGCTTGATAATGTGCCATGGAAGGTACTGAGCACACTGGTAGCAAGCTTCCATGTACTAGTTGGGATGCCAAGCTTGAAGATGATCACAATCACAATAATGGTCTCTAGTTACTGGGCCAAGGAATACACCTGGAGGTGACAGCAAGGAGGTGCACTGTTTCAGGGCCCAAGCAGTCTAGAGGATAGAGACTAAGGGTGGCCAACCTGAAATCCCACACCCCATGAAGAACATGGAATGTTAAGAAATTAAATGAATTCTACAAACATTTATTAGATGTTTACTATATACTAGGGGCCATGCAAGTCACTCTCTTGTTCATAATCTGTCCATGATGTACCTTTCAAGACATCTCTCCTCATAGGTAATGTAAAGCCCTGGGCCTTAGGTTAAAGAGGGATAAGGGGATATCAGACAAAGAGCCCTCAGCCCTCAAATGTGTAGTTGTGGAAAATGTGTCAAGCATCTCATATAATGAAGATAGAATGGTATCTGTCTGAGAAAGAGCTTGGGTTTGAGCCCCAAACTTGGCTACTTATTGCCTGTGACAAACCATCTCACCATTCTGGTCTTCACTTCTTTCATCTGCAAAACTAGAGAATCAGAGCTCCATAATGAGGGTAGGACAATCAGAAATGTTTACCCAAGGTGTCAGTATTTAAAAGAGCATGTGCTCCCTCCCCAGAGCAGTCTTTTGGACCCTGAGTTCATGCCTTCCACTATTCCACTAGCCCAGTGTCACATAACATGATACAGTTCAGGCCCCTTCTATGCTTCTCCCAGGGTTTGAGGATTCCTAGGTATTTATATGTATATATTTATATCTGGATATTCCTAGGTCATCAGCTGCACCTTGGGAACACAGGCTGGATTCTCTGAGGGAACAAGTAGATCATCTCCTATCCCAATATAGCAGCTCCTGACTGGGGCTGCATTATGCTTTTGTTGGGCCTATGCTCTAAGTTTCATTTTTTAGTTAATTTTTTTCAACGAACAAAAATCTGTCTTGTATCTCTCCCACCTCTCCCAACCCTACTGAGAAAGAAACAAAAATAAAACCCCTATTACAAACATAGAGTCAAAGCAAACAAATTCCACCATATCTAAAAATATATATATCCTAATCACATCTGCCAGGAGGTAACTAGCATTTTTTATCATGAACCCTCTGGAATCATTAGTCATTGTGGTGAACAAGAATTCCTAAGTCTTTCAAAGTCATTTGTCTTGATAATATTGTTATTGTACAAATTTTTCTGGTTCTGCTCACTTCACTCTGCACCAGTTTACACAAGGCTTCTCAATTTTCCCTAAAATTGTCTCTGTCATCTCTTATAACACAATAGTATCTCATCAGATTCATATGTTATGATTTTTTCAGCCATTCTCCAATCAAGGGGCATCCCTTCTATTTCCAAGTCTTTGTTACCCTATGTGTATATTTCTCCTTTGTTAACATTATCTATATTTTATCATATTTTTATTTGTTAAATATTTCCCAATTACATTTTTAATCATTTTCAACACTTTCCCCCCAGTTACATGTAAAGACAATTTTTAACATTCATTTTAAAAAAATTGGAGTTCCAAATTTTCTTCTTCCCTCCTCTTCCCTCAGATGGTAAGCAATTTGATATAGGTTGTACGTATTCAATCACGCAAAACATACTACCATATTAGTCATGTTGTGAAAGAAGACACAGACCCAAAGGAAAAAAAAACCATGAAAAAAATACAGAAAGTAAAAAATAGTATGTCTCGATCTGCATTCAGACTTCATCAGTTCTTTTTCTGGAGGTGGACAGCGTTTTTCATGAGTCCTTTGGAATTGTCTTGGTTCACTGCATTACTGAGAATAGCTAAGTCATTCACAATTCATCATCTTTCAGTATTGCTGTCACTATGAACAATGTTCTCCTGTTTCTGCTCACTTCACTTTTATGCTGTACATTTCAAAGGAGATATCTGGGATTGCTAGCAGACAGGGCATGAAACATGGGATAGCATCCTCAGCCCCACTACTCTGAATTTTTCCTGTGGCACTTAAATTCCTGATTATGAATCAGGTTGCCTTAGAAGAACAATGAAGTTCCAGTTTTGTGGGATCTTGGGCAAATCCCTTAGCCTCTCAGTGTCCTAGGCAACTCTAAGACTATAATTTACAGAACAGGTGCTGGCCCGCATTGACAGAGGAAGTCCCTTGACCCAGGAGTTCTCTATGCCAATGAAACCATGGACACAGTTCATCTTCTTGTCCCTATGTGCAAGGCACTGTGATATGCATAGAGAATGCAAGGATGGAAAGTGATTCAGTCCCTGGCTCAAGGAGTCAAAAATAAAAATAAACAATAATGCTGAAGTTTGGAGAGGTTCTTCACCAGAAGATTGCTTATTAAGTAGTGAATTTGGTTGTTTGTTTTGGAGTGACCATAGTCAGTGGAGATAGTTTGCAAAGGAATAAAGGGACCCTGATTCACAGGGAAGAGAGGACTCATAAGGCTCCAATCACAGATCTCTGAAGCATAAGTAAACTGTATCTTATGGTCACCATTATGAACATCAGCTATTGTGTAGGGGTTCCCTGAAAGTATTCTTGAAGAATATCGGAAATCACTTCAGGTTCTTCTGGGTTTTTTGAATTTTTCCTTCTGCATTTTTTCCCCTGGCTCTTTCCCCATTACCTTTCACCAGTTGCTTCTGACTACTTACTCACTTCAGCAGTGCCTTTTCCCTCTTCCAACCAGCATCTTTCAATCTGCTTTGAATTTGGAAACCAGGTTATCAATGTTTTACATGATTGCACATATATAACCTGTATCAGATTACTTACCATCTTGGGGAGAGAAGGAAGGATAGAATTTGAAACTCAAAACTTAGAAAAAATGAATGTTAAAAATTGTTTTTACATGATGGAAAAATAAAATATTTGAAAAAGTTATTAGTACTATAAAGGGAGAGAAAATGTATGAACTCAACTTTCAGTTCTGAATTTATGAGCCTATGATCCTATGATACAGAGTGAAGTAAGTAGGACCAGGACCAATATTCCCTATGACTGTAATATAAATAGAAAGAACAATAAAAAAGCAAAGCAAAACAAAACATAACAATATGTGATCATAAAGGCCAAGCCTGACCATGCAGAAGAGAATAGCAAATGTACCTCTCTCACTTCTTTGCCAGAGGTGGGATACTATGAATGGGGAATATCCTGTATGAGGCCTATTTGTACATATTTGTTTGCATATTTTTTTTCCTGATTAGATCATGAATTCCTCAAGGACAAGGACTAGCTTTTGACTTTCTTTATCTCCCCAGGTCTTAGCACATTGCCTGGCACATAGGAACTTCATATTAGGTGAATAGTAGGCACTGATCTTCCTGAGTTCAAATCTGGCCCCAGACACTTACTAGATGTGTGACTCTGAGCAAGTCACTTAATCCTGTTTGCCTCACTTCTCTTATCTGCAAAATGAGCTGGAGAAAGAAATGGCAAACCACTCCAGTATTTTTGCCAAGAAAACCCCAAATGGGTTCATGAAGAGTCTAATGTGACTGAAAATGACTCAACAATGATATAGCCTGTTGACTATATGGACTTTCACATACCTATTCACTGTTCAAAGGCTTTTTTATTTTTACTTCCTGTCTTCTTGGCTGTATTTCAAAAAGGTCGGGCTTGATGTTGACTTTAGCTTTGGGGGAAGGTTTTTATGAGTGTCAAATGAAAAACTCAAGCACCTTAGGAATATAGGCTTGTCATTAAACCCACGCTTAAACTTTAACAATTAGGTATTAGTGTAAGCTCCAAATAATCTGTAATCATTTAACAGTACATTTATTACTTTGGGGGTACATTTTCTAGGCTGTTCTCTTTGAGAAAAAGGAAGGTTTAAAAAGAAAAATTGCTTTTTTTTTTTTTTTTGGCCAAAATAGACTAAGAGTGAAAGCTAAACTTAAGTCTCCTTGTAACATGCATCCTCTTCCCCACTGTGTGTTTTAAGGAGCTTGTCAAAGAGGTAAATAACTATATCGTTTTATTGAACTATTCCCAAAGTAAGTGTCAGTAAATAAATCTATGTATTGGAGAGAACAAAACTATTGGTTGGCAAGAAACAGAATCATGTGTCTCACTAATGTTTTTAATTATATTCAGATGAGTATTTAGCAATCTTATGATATCAAAATGTCATTATAAAGTTTTCTTTCTGAAAAATGATTTCCCCTATTTAATATCTTATGTTTCTGTGCAAAGGGAAACTCTAGCTCTTTCTCATTTTCTTTCATATTAAATGGGCGGCACAAAAACATTACTGAAAAACCAGAGGGTTCAGGGATTGAAAAAAGGTTGGGAATTCCATTTTTAGAACATTTACTTAGCACTTTGTAGTTTAATCAATCAATAAACATTTATTAAGCACCTAGTCTGTGCCAGTCGTTTAGTCATGTTCAGTCACGTCTAGCTCTTTGTCATCCCTTTCGGGTTTTTCTTGACAAAGATACTGGAATGGTTTGTCATTTCCTTCTCCAGCTCGTTTGACAGATGAGGAAACTGAGGCAAACACTGTTAAGTGACTTACCCAAGGTCACACAGCTAGTGTCTGAGGCCTAATTTGAACTCTGGACTTCTTGATTCCAGGCCCAGCACTCTATCCACTGCACCATCTAGCTGCCCTACTTCTATGTGCCAGGTACTGTGCTAAAAGCTGTGCAAAAGACAGTCCTTGCTCTCAAGGAGCTCACAACTATGTACAAACAAACTATATACAGGATAAAATGGAAATTATCAACAGGAGTAGGACACTAGAGATTAAGGGGGACTGAGAAAGGTTTCCTGTCAAGCATGGGATTTTAGGTAGGACTTGAAGGAAGTGGAGGAAGCCAGGAGGCAGAGATGAGGATGGAGAGAACCAGAGCTGTGGATGACAGCCAGTGAGAAAGTCAGGCATTTGTAAAGTACCTTCTTTGCAATATCCCTGTGAAGCAGGAGTCCATTTATTACTTATGTCACTTTTAGAAATGAAGCTGAGGTTCAGATAGGTTCAGCCATTTCTACAGTCATACAGTGTAGTGAGAGTAAGTTGTCCAACTCCTAGATGTTAGACCTTGGACAAAAGTTCAAGCTATTTACTTTCAGGTAGGTTTAAAAAAAAATAAAGCATTTCCAGCACATTAACTCAATTTAGTAGTTTCATAAATTTTCCAAAATATGTCCACCTGAGACACTTTAGGCTTAGTCAGAATTTCTACTTAAAAAAACAATAAACAAAAATTTTGCTGTTTTCCTCTCCCCCTACATTGTCATTTCCCAGATAAGATCTAGGATGGTTAGGTGGCACTGCAGTGGATGGAGTGCTGAGGCCTGGAGTCTGAGCAAGTTGCTTCATCTTGTTTGCCTCAGTTTCCTTATCTGTAAAATGAACTGGAGTGGAGAAGGAAATGGCAAACCATTCCATTATCTTTGCCAAGAAAACCCCAAAAGGGGGTCAAGGAGAGATGGATATGACTGAACAACAGATAATG
The DNA here is from genome assembly GCF_011100635.1 of Trichosurus vulpecula. Taxonomy (NCBI): domain Eukaryota; kingdom Metazoa; phylum Chordata; class Mammalia; order Diprotodontia; family Phalangeridae; genus Trichosurus; species Trichosurus vulpecula. The sequence continues at coordinate 395,415,148 of NC_050573.1, read as the reverse complement.
CCTGACCTGCCCTTCCCAATAGAATACTTCCGCAAAACAAAGAACAACTAAGCAAAACAAATGGAAGCATGGTCCTAGAAGGATTTTAAATTTCAATTACATCAAATTTATGCTGGAATTATTAAGCAATATATTAATATTATAGCAATAATAGTAATGATCTCAATAATGGTAATGCTATATTAATATTAATAATTGTAATTTTATAATAGTAATATAATATATAGCATAATAGTAATAACATATTAATACATAATAATAGCAATTATTAAGCTGCATATTTGTTGCTTGAAGTGTTCTAGGTCTTTGTTTTGCCTCAGTCAAACTGAGACCTGTTAAAGATCTTACTTTGAAAAGGCCAAGGCCCCCAGTGCATCCTGGGCAATTCATCTCCAGATGTCCTGATCTGTACCTTGCCTCTGGAGCCACAGCTTCAGAGGAGAAAGTGGGACTGGTGACTTTGCACAGCCCTCCCTCGGTTAAATCCAATTCATCTGCGTATCATGGCATCACTTCCCTGATGTCATGATCCTCTTCTAGACACACAACGATAGCAACGACAACAACAAGGCCAAGATGTTTACCTGAGTGAAAAGAAGAAATATATTTACAAAGAAAAATAAACAGGGAAATAATTTGAGGAAAGGGAGAGCATTAACTCTAGGAAAATACTGGAAGAATGACGGCTAATCACTTGAATGCTGTTGGAGGTCAAAAAGTAGGCCTGTGCATTTAAATTTTTTTTTTAAATTAACTTATTTTTAATTTATGGAATAAAGCATTTCTATATCTTAGCATAATAAAAAAAAAGATGATTGCACATGAAATTGCAAACCTAATATGTAACACTTGCTATTCCTTTTAAATATATGTTATCATGTAAATTTTTTTTCTTCTCCCCCCAAGATGGCTACCATCAAGCACAAATAGGTATATACACACACATATACACATATATATGTAAAATTATTCTACATACACTTCTATTTATTGGTTCTTTCTCTGGAAGCAGATAACATCTTTCTTCATATGTTCCTTTTTAATGCAAGGGATTAAGCAGTAACAAGAAATGTCCTTGGGAGACTGAGACCCAAACTCCCATCCAAAAGATTTATCTTCCTCCCTGCCACAATGGCACATCCTGATCAGCTACTACAATTTTCTGTTGCTTCCCCCATCTCCTCAATGCTGACTTGGGCTAGAAGGAATGACTAGTCCTGTAATTCCTCAGTATTTATGCCACTAGAATTGTAAACATTCTGTTTGTAAACAAACATTTTGTGAAGGTTTCATCCTTGTTCCCCTTGAGTAGTTTAAATCCCATCACATCGCACAAAGGGTAGTTAAGGTGCTAATGGTCTAAAGGGAAGTTTTCCTACTCCTAGGAACATTAACATATCAACTGTTTGGTTGATTTACTCGAACAGCTCAATTTCTTTGGGTGAGAATATGAAATGAAGATGGGAGAAAAGAGAGAAAACTAAAGGAGTGAAGAGACTACTTTCTAAAACTGTGTTTTAGTTATGGAAAAACTGAGATGCAAACAATGGTTGTGGGGCTCTAGAATTTAAGGCTAAAAACTTTGGGGACAGGAGAGGAATTAGGTGACATGAACTTAATTTCTAGTGTTTATCTGGTACCCCAACTTTCTGTCTGATGTTTTGAGTAAGGATTATTATATGTCCTAAGATTTGGAAGAGATAATCAATTGATGGGTAGATAGAGAAATAGGTAGGTTAGTAGGTCGTTAGGCAGAGAGAGATAAATAAATGATAAATAATTTATTAAATAATGTGTGCCAGGGACTGTGCGGGGTACCTAGGATGTGGTTCAGCTCAACCTAGTCAAGAGTAAATATCTTAATGTTAGAAACATACTCACATTGTCTAGAGATAAGCAAGAGTAAGAGTCTGAGGCCCTGAGGCTGGATTTGAACTTAGGATAATGTGCTGAGTCCATTCCTACTGGTATGGGAGAGTCCAATGGCCTGGTTCCATGTCTAATTTCATTTCTGACACAGATTAACATCAACTAGACCAAACCTGTCTCTAACCTGTGGGTGGCCAGAGCCGAACAGAGTAGAAGTAGGAAAGTCAGAAATCAAACAGAAGTTTAATTTTTAAGTGAGGGAAACAGCTTGCAAATGAAATCTTCCTCCCTGAGAAAGGGGGCTCACCTGCTTATATCAGGAGTAGGTTTTTTAAAGTGTGAAAACCACAATCCATAGACTATAAACCACAAGATCATAACATTTGATCTTGAGTAAACAATTTCCAAGTCCAAGGCTAGACTACAACAGTCTCCAAGTTGTCAGGGTCTTTGAGCCTTGTTCAGTGGGGCACAGAACCAGGGTTAGCATGGCTGGGACCAGCAGCGGGACACCTGGTTCAGTTCACTTGGTGGTTATAAGCACAGAAGATTGTTGTTATGTCTAGTTCAGGGTACAGTTTGCTTGCTGGGTCTTAGCACTGAAAAGCAGGGTGTCTCCTAATAGTATCTTGACATTAGAGTTCCTTTGGTGTCAGAGGCTTCATTTGTGAACTAAGCATTTTTATGCTTCTGTCTTCTTAGGGTACATCTTTCCCTTTCTCAGAGAAATGGCATATTCTAATCAGCCTGTATCACCTGTTATAGGACACCACAAGAATTATAGCCCTAAAAATGTAAGTTATCACTACTATGTAGTAAATGCGTTTTAACCCTCTCTCTCAGAGACAGGTGGTCACTTCTGCTCCTCAGGTTTCTAGGGGTGCTCCTAAGGGGTTAGAGTATCTTTACTGCCACTGACTCAAGCCTCCATCACTGTGTTCCCCCCATTTTTAGGAGCCTGTGACTAGTACCTTAGCTAACCACTGAACATCAGGTAGCATAAGAGGACATTTACTTCAAAGATATATAGCAAGAACACATGTAATAGTATTTTTTCCATAACACTTCCATAGTGTATCCTTCCTGACAAAACCTCAGTCTCTGGGGAAGTAGGTTAAAACTTAGCTCAATTCCTACATAGAATTGGTCCCACCAGGCATATCTTTGTGCTGGGCCAGGGTCACCAAAGGTCATTCCCAAAGATTGTTTTTCACCATGCTGGCTGTGAAACCAGCCTGGATTCCAACTCCTATATTTTTCACCCAAACTTTGAAATTTTGAAATTTAGAGGCTATCCTCCCTTCACCTAAAATGGAAAAGAACAAAAAAGCTAAGAGCCAAGGCCTGTTTCTTGGGGCCATATGACCGCAGAGGGCAGGAGTGACCCAATGAAGTTAGTAGCTTCAAGTATTGCTGAGTAATAGTTCCTTTTTATATATCCAAAGTTTGCAAAGTGCTGTACATGTTATCTCGTTCTGATCTTCACAGCATTGTCAGGTAGGTGCTATTATTATCCCCATTTCACAGAAGAGGAAAGTGGCCCAGTACCTGCCATATTATATTCAAGAAATACTTGAATTGAACTGAATTGAATTTTGTTTCTGTCTTTGTACTACCAGGGCCCACCCAGAACTTTGCACGTTTGTTGTTGTCAGTCGTTTCTCCATCATGTCTGATTCTTCATGATGCCATTCGGGGTTTTCTTGGCAAAGATACTGGAGTGGTTTGCTCTTTCCTTCTCCAGCTCATTTTACAGATAAGGAAACTGAGGCAAAAAGGTTAAATGACTTGTCCAGGTTCACACAGCTAGGAAATGTCTGGGGCCAGATTTGAAGTCATGAAGAAGAGTCTTCTTGACTCCAGGCCTAGCAGCCACCCAACTTCCCTAGAGACTTAAGAAATATTTGATGAAGTTCTGACCCACAGCCATGGTGGTGCGAGTGACTCTGGGCCAGCCCTTGTTATGAGCTCCCGGGCTGAACTTAATTAATGAAATTAAAGAATGATGTTTATCGAGACTTCTGGGGGTAGAGCCAAGATGGCGGCTGGAAAGCAGGGACTTGCGTGAACTCCTCACCACATCTCTCCAAAAACCTATAAAAAATGGCTCTGAACAAATTCTAGAACTGCAGAACCCACAAAATAGCAGAGGGAAGCAGGGATCCAGCCCATGACAGCTCGGATGGTCGCTGGATAAGGTCTATTGCACACGGAGTGGAGGGGAGTGGAGCTCAGTGTGGGAGGCAGCAGGACCAGCCAGACCAGGAGCCAGGCAGAACAGGCCCTAGCACCTTGAATCAGTGAGCTGTGGCAGTTACCAGATTCTCAACCCACAAACACCAAAGACAACAGAGAAGATTAGTGGGAAAAGCTGCAGGGGACAGAGTTCTTGGTTGGGCCACTGCCCCAGGGGCAGCGGGGGAGGTGCAGCTACAGAACTACAGCTGCAGTTACTTCCAGCCCCAGGCCCCCGTGGTGGGAGGAATTAAGTGGTGGATCAGAGCAGGAGTGAAGAGCCTACTGAAGATTTGCATCAGGTCCGGGTTGGTGGTTCTTGAGGAAGGAGGAGCGCTGGGGTGGCAGAGCTGGCTATATAGAAAGAGCTCTGAAATCAATGGTGCATCCCCTCAAGCTTGGAACAAAGTACTTTTTGCTCTACAAGCAGTCATACCCCGACGAAAAACTCAAGGGTCAAGTAAGTTGGCTGGGAACATGGCCAGGCAGCGAAAATGCACCCAGATTCAGTCTCAGACTTTGGAATCTTTCTTTGGTGACAAAGAAGACCAAAACATACAGCCTGAAGAAGTCAACAAAGTCAAAGAGCCTACATCAAAAGCCTCCAAGAAAAACATGAACTGGTTTCAGGCCATGGAAGAGCTCAAAAAGGAGTTGGAAAAGCAAGTTAGAGAAGTAGAGGAAAAATAGGGACGAGAAATGAGAATGATGCAAGAAAACCATGAAAAACAAGTCGATGACTTGCTAAAGGAGACCCAAAAAAATACTGAAGAAAACAACACTTTAAAAAATAGACTAACTCAAATGGCAAAAGAGCTCCAAAAAGCCAATGAGGAGAAGAATGCCTTGAAAGGGAGAATTAGCCAAATGGAAAAAGAGGTCCAAAAGACCACGGAAGAAAATACTACCTTAAAAATTAGATTGGAGCAAGTAGAAGCTGGTGACTTGATAAGAAATCAAGATATTATAAAACAGAACCAAAGGAATGAAAAAAATGGAAGACAATGTCAAATATCCCATTGGAAAAACCACTGACCTGGAAAATAGATCCAGGAGAGATCATTTAAAAATTATTGAACTACCTGAAAACCATGATCAAAAAAAGAGCCTAGATATCATCTTTTCAAGAAATTATCAAGGAGAATTGCCCTGATATTCTAGAGCCAGAGGGTAAAATAAAAATTGAAAGAATCCATAGATCGCCTCCTCAAATAGATCCCAAAAACAAAACTCCTAGGAATATTGTCACCAAATTTCAGAGCTCCCAGGTCAAGGAGAAAATACTGCAAGCAGCCAGAAAGAAACAATTTGAATATTGTGGAAAAATAATCAGGATAATGCAGGATCTGGGAGCTTCCACATTAAGGGACCAAAGGGCTTGGAATACAATATTCTGGAGGTCAATGGAGCTAGGATTAAAACCAAGAATCACCTATCCAGCAAAACTGAGTATCATGCTCCAAGGCAAAATATGGATTTTCAATAAAATAGAGGACTTTCAAGCTTTCTCAGTGAAAGACCAGAGCTGAATAGAAAATTTGACTTTCAAACACAACAATCAAGAGAAGCATGAAAAGGTAAACAAGAAAGAGAAATCATAAGGGACTTACTAAAGTTGAACTGTTTTGTTTACATTCCTACATAGAAAGATGATGGGTATGATTCATGAGACCTCAATATCATAGTAGCTAAAAGGAATATGCATATATATATATATATATGTGTGTGTGTGTGTATACATATATATATACGTGTGTGTGTGTCTATGTATGTATATATGTAGGTATATACATATATATATACACACACACACACACACACACACACAAAGGTCACAGGGAGAGTTGAATATGAAGGGATGATATCTAAAAAAATCAAATTAAGGAATGAGAGAAAAACATATTGAGAGAGGGAGAAAGGGAGAGATAGAATGGGGTAAATTATCTCGCATAAAAGTGGCAAGAGAAAGTGGTTCTGTAGGAAGTGAAGAGGGGGCAGGTGAGGGGGAATGAGTAAATCTTGCTCTCATTGGATTTGACCTGAGGAGGGAATACCATACACACTCAATTGGGTATCTTACCCCACAGGAAAGAAGGAGGAAGAAGATAAAAAAGGGGGGATGACAGAAGGGAGGGCAGATGGGGGTGGAGGTAATCAAATGCTTTTGAAAAGGGACAGGGTCAAGGGAGAAAATTCAATAAAGGGGGATAGGTTAGGAAGGAGCAAAATATAGTTAGTCTTTCACAACATGAGTATTGTGGAAGGGTTTTACATAATGATACACATGTGGCCTATGTTGAATTGCTTGCCTTCTTAGGGAGGGTGGGTGGGGAGGGAAGAGGGGAGAGAATTTGGAACTCAAAGTTTTAAAAACAGACGTTCAAAAACAACAACAACAAAAAAAAGTTTTTGCATGCAACTAGGAAATAAGATACGCAGGCAATGGGGCATAGAAATTTATCTTGTCATACAAGAGAAGAAGGGAAAGGGGGATGGGAGGGGAGTGGGGAGACAGATGGGAGGGCTGACTGGGGAATGGGGCAACCAGAATATATGCCATCTTGGAGTGGGGGGAGGGTAGAAATGGAGAAAAAATTTGTAATTCAAACTTTTGTGAAAATCAATGCTGAAAACTAAATATATTAAATAAATTTAAAAAAAAGAAATATTTGATGAATAGTCATTATAAAAGATAGAAGAGCACACCCTGGGTGTGTGGAGAAGTGTGTGATATCTTTTAGATACTTGTATTCTACCTCTCCAAGGAAGGAGAGTATTTTAAGCATGGTAGCTGCATTTGAGCTCCCTGGCAATACTCTTATGTTAGAGCAGCCCATGGAAAGAAAATTTATTAGGATCACAGATTTGAAGCTAGAAAGGACCTTAGAAACTATCTAATCTAAACTCCTCATTTTACAAAGAAGGATATTGAAGCCCAGAGAATTCCAGTGACTTGTCCAAGGTCAACAGGTAGCAAATAAAAAGTCATGAGATTTGAACCAAATTCCTCTGACTCTAAATCTAAATGCTATTTGAACTATACTATGTTGACTCTTCTTAAAGAGTCCATGGGCTGTCTTCTAAAGGATGGTTATTTCAGATTCAAGATGTGCTGTAGGTTCCATCTCCCAAGACTATGCTTATGTTAGCCTATTCAAAGGCCAGAGAGTACTCTATAGTAAGGGCACCTAGGTGGTACACAGAGTGCTGGGCCTGGAGGCGGAAAGAATCATCTTCCTGAGTTCAAATCTAACCTCAGACACTCACTAACTATATGACCCTGGGCAAGTCACTTAACCTTGTTGGCCTCAGTTTTCTCACCTGTCAAATTGAGCTGGAGAAGGGAAAGGCAAACCACTCTAATACCTTAGACAAGAAAGCACCAAATGGGGTCACAGAGTCAGACACCACTGAAACGACTCAACAGCGAGCTCTTTTTCTCTACGCTAGGACTACATAAAGCTCCTTTTCAGACTTGCCATACTGCTCTGAATTTGCTTGTAATTTTAAATTGAGATAATTTCCTGACTTGTGGTTTCTTTCCCAGAACCAGACCAAGACTGAGACACAAAGATAAAGCAGAAGTACACTTTTCCTTTTGTGTTCAACTGTAGCTTATGTGCTATTAATAAACCTTGTAGTCAGAATAAAAGAGCAGGTAGGTGGCATAGTAGATAGAGTGAAGGGTCTGGAGTCAGGAAGATCTGAGTTTGAATATGACCTCAGGTAGTACTACTAGGTGGTATGACCCTGGGCAAGCAATTTACCTTGTCTGCCTCAGCTTCCTCATTTGTAAAATAAGCAAGGGAAGGAAATGGCAAACTTCTCCAGTATCTTTGCCAAGATAACCCCAAATGGGGTCACAAAGAGTCAGATACAACTGAAATGAATGAACAACAAAGTCGGAATAAAGTGGGTGAGGGGGTCTACTTCTGGAGATTTTGAACCTGATCAATACCTCGGACTAAAACTATGGACACAACATTAATAGAATAATTAGAATAATGGAATAATTGTTTTTCCCCGAGATGTTAGTAGATTTGTCCTTCTGATCCACTTGCCCACTCTCACCCCTTAAAGCATTTTGAGTTGGTAACTAACTCTATTCACTTTCAAAGCAGCTACATGGGCTTTAGGTGTACAGTATGAGGCCACAGAGTGAGGGAAGCTGACCAGAGACTAGGGTGGGGAACCTTCGGCCTGGAGGCTATATGTGGCCCTCTAGGTTCTCAAGTGAGGCCCTTTGACTGAATCCAAACTTCACAGAACAATCCCCTTAACAAAAGGATTTGTTTTTTAAAACTTGAACTCAGTCAAAAAGCCACAGTCAAGGACCTAGAAGGTTCCCCAGCCCTGGTAGCCTATATAGGACCTTATCAGTCCATAGCCTGTTTCTCATTAGCACCAAACTCTCAGTCAGGGCTTCTTAATCTGGATTCTGCAATTTTTTTTCCTTAAAATATCTTGATAACTATTTCAATATAGTTGGTTTCCTTTATAATCCTGTGTATTTTATTTTATTATTCTAAAATCATTAGTCTAAGAAAAGGTCAAAAGGCTTCTTTACCAGGCTGCCAGAGACAAAAAATTTAAGATCCAATGCTGTGAATGGATCAGCCAGGGACGTAGTGAGGTAAGCTATGGGGTGGAGGAAGCTAGGGCTCTGGCATTGCATTACATAGGGCAGACAGCTGAAGACTCAGGGAGTCCCACCCAGGCAGAACTGGTGCAGGCAGGGCTGGGCTTTAGGATCCACTTCTTTCCCGCTCCGGTGGCCTCTCAGAGTGTGTTTGGCCTCTACCTTTCCCTTTGATGCCTGCCTCCCTTTCAGTCATCCTTCTTCGTTGTCACAGCTACAATGTAAACTTCTTGGGGACAAGAATTGTTTCTGTCTTTGTATTTGTTATCCCCAGCACCCAACACAGTGTCTGGTGTAGTAAATGCTGAATAAGGGCTTTTTGATTGATTAAAGATCATTTTTGTACCCACTGAATACCCACTCAGGTCACTTGAATTATTCAAACTGCTTTTCATGACCAGTACTCTAATGCTGCCTTCTGGCTTCCCAAAGTGCCTGGGCGTACTGCCCTTGACTGGTACCATATACCATTCTGCCTCATCTCTAAGACCGAACCAAGTTGTATCTGCCTCTTTCATCTCTTCCCTACTCCAAAATAGTACAGACAGGATTTGAACCAAGATACTTAATCAAGGTCTAATATTCTTTCCACCACACCTTAATGCACAAGGGAAAAAGAATGGAGAATGAGATTAGAATCCTATGTCCTGAGTCCCTCTGTTGTTCCCATTTGAAGTTTTTTTGGCAGAGATACTGGAGTGGTTTGCCATTTCCTTCTCCAGCTCATTTTACAGATGAGGAAACTGAGGCAAACAGGACTAAGTGACTGGACCAGCATCACCCAACTAGTGAATGTCTGAGGCTAGGTTTCAACTCAGGTTTTCCTGCCTTCAGACCCCACTTCCTGTTCACTGCACCACTTACTGCCTGCTTAGCACATACTAGGGACTTAATAACCGCTGATCCACTGACTGACATTGAAGGACAGCCAAGTCTGCTTTTCTTCTGAAATGCAGTTAAATCTTCAGTCTTTTGGAGGGGGGAAGGCAGGGCAATTGGGGTTAATTGACTTGCCCAAGGTCACACAGCTAGTAAATGTGTCAAGTGTCTGAGGCTGGATTTGAATTTAGGTCCTCCTGACTCCAGGGCCAGCACTCTACTCACTGCACCACCTAGCTGCCCCTAATCTTCAGTCTTTTGGGCAAATACTATAGTTCTAGGAAACATAAATATAGCAATTTCTAGTTATAGGGAGAGGGACTGGATTTGCAATTTCATTAATAGAGGGAATTATCTCTGCTAATGCTGGTCAGCACATTCTCTTCAGTTTATAATTTTAGAGAGTTTGGGGGTGGGGATGAGGATTGACAGGTTAAGTGACTTGCCTAGGGTCACACAGTCAGTGTGCCTCAGAGGTTAGCCTTAAAGACCACCTCCTCTCATTTATCTCCCCAGGGCAGATAAAGTGTACCAGTCTCTTGGTGCTAATTTGGTGCTGGTGAGGGTACATGAAAGACTGAAGCTGGCATTCCATACTGCTAGGATTCCAGATGTAGTTATGGGTGGGGCAGATAAAAATGTGTGTTACTGTGAATAAGACTGGAGGTGGGGACTTTCAGCTGCGGCCTGGACATCCCCAAATGAGGCAATCCCCTTATATTCCCTAGTGCAGTTATGTCCAGGATTCATGTCATCTCCCTTAGCGTTTCCTGTGCATGATAGACAATGACATTTGTTTCTTCGTGCTTGGTCATATGTTTTTCTCTGGTGCCAAAACCAGAGTCTCAAGGCTGTTGCACCGCTCTCCTGGGACTCATCTTCCCTCCCTATGCTGCCTGGCTTGTGTACTTGCTTCACACAAACAGCACTGGGGGTAGGGCAGTGCCCTGGAACCTACACAGCCAGCCCCCATGGTAACCCAGGCCAGTTACTGTTTTCTGCTTCCCTCTCTCCACATCTACTGGGGTCTCTCCCCTGTATCGTTAACAAGCTCCTCTTCATCCCAGATCTATTCTTCTCACTTTCCTACCACTTTCTGGTGCTCACTGAAGCCTAGATTTTTCCTCAATCTACCAGCATTTCTTGGCATCCTCTCCAAAGCTTGCTTCATTTTCCTTGCTCCTTGCTGCCACTTTTCAAGCCCTCATTATGCCACCATCACTCAGCAACCACCCCTTGTCCTTCACAGTTCACTGCATCTTGTCCAGATGTTTGTTGCTGTTGTCCCTTTAATCACTGTTGTCTGTTCCAAGTCTATTTCAAACATGCATGGGAGCAGAGAAATATGCTTATATTACATATGGATGGATAGTTAGCTAGCTAGCTAGATGGTTGGATGGATAGTTGCTGTTTAGTTGTTTCAGTCATGTCTGACTCTTCATGACTCCATTTGGGGTTTTCTTGACAAAGATATTGGAGTGGTTTGCTGGTTCCTTCTCCTGTTCATTTTACTGGTGACAAAGCTGAGGGAAATAGAGGTTAAGTGAGTTCCCCAGGGTAAGTGTCTGAGGTCAGATTGGAACTCAGGTCTTCCTGACTCCAGGCCTGGTGCTCTATCCACTGTACCGCCTAGCTGAGTGCATACAAACACACACACGCACATCTGTATGTATCAGCTCTTCTCCCTCCCCTCAGCTCTACTGTATTTATTCTGGATTTTTTTTTTGGATTTCTTGACACTTTAAAGTTGGTTATATATCATAATTTGCATTTAAAAACATAAATAAAATCAAAATCAGGATTAAAATTTGAAACAAGAAAAAAGTAATAACCTCATATTCTTAAGGCAACACAATACAGGTTCTTTTAAGGAGGCACTTAAATCCATAGACGATAAAATCCCAGAGCTACAGTTAGGCACGTAAATATAGAACCTGCTAAATATTTAATATTGTCAAGCTTGTGTGATTCAAGCATGGTTTTCAGGCCAGCAACTTCAGCGTCTATTTTTCTGTCTGTCTGAGTAAGAGCCCGGAGTTGTTGTGCCTGCAATGTTAATACTTCTGATCTCACTTCAAGTAGCTTCCTTTCATTCAATGCATACAATTCTTTTACTCTGCTCTTTTCTAGATTGAAATCCAATTTATTATCTGCCCGGACTTTAAGTATTTCATCCATCATTCGCTGTTTTAACTGGTGGAGTTCAAGTATTAATTTCTCATTTTCTGCTCTGAGGGTTGAAAATTCACTCTTTTCTAAAATGATCATATCCTATTTGACACCAGCAATCTGAGACATTATCTGCTGTACAGTGATCTCCTGATGCACCTTGGTGACCATATCCTGGCCGACAATCTCCATGTTGTTGTTCACGATCTTCACTAATGCAGAGACAATGATTTCTGCTTGTTGAGTGCTAAACCCCTTTTCCTCCAGAAGAAGCACCACAGCATGGGTGTCAAAATAGAGCTTCTTACTCCCTGAAGAGGGGAAAAGAGAGAACTTTTTTTCTTCTTTTTGTGACCCAGCCGAAATGCTCAGATCTCTCCTCGCAGGAGCCAACAGCGGAAAGCTGCGCGGGTGAAGGGGGCCGGCGACGCTGGGGACGAGGCACGACTTGCACCGCAGCGACTGGCCGGCGGAGCCCAGCCCCGTGCCCGAGAGGGGCTGCCCCAGGGCGGTGGCGGGAGCCGGCGGCGGCAGGCGAGGAGGCGCGGGAGCGCCGGGCTCCTCCGCGGGGCTCCGGCTCTCGGCCGGTCCCGAGGCCTCCGGCGCGAGCGCTCCCAGTCTCCAAGGTGATGGCGCGGGGTCGCCCCGGCCGCCAGCCGAGGGGAGGGCAAGAGAAAGAGGAACAGCAGCGGGGAGGCGCGCGACAGGCCGCCGAGGCCTACCGAGGAGCTAGGGGCAGACCTCGGAAACCCGCTGGGGAGGCCGACAACCCGCGGAGGCCCCGGAAACAGCTGCCGCCGTAGGTTCCCCACCGCCTCCCCGGCAGCTGCGGCCGCCGCCCAGGGCCTGCGGGTGATGAGGGTTTGGGGTGAGAGGTGCTCCACACCCCAAAGTACCGACACCCGGGGTCCTACCGAAAGAATTCGACTCAAGCTTTCTCAGCCAAGGGAAAGGATAAAGTTTATTAAGAGTTAGCCAAATAAGCCTGCCCCGAGAGATCCCACCCCTTGCGACACCTGTAAGGAAAAAGGGCCACACCCATCTGAGCTAGATTGGATCTGACCACCTTCATGGAGGCAAGATGGAGATTATATACACAAAGGTTGTGGGAGAGATTGAGGGGTGGTCTGGGGTGACCAGAAGAGGGGTCTAGGGAGGAACTTAAGGATGAGGTCAGACTCCAGGGTGGGGGAAATAGCTGAAGGCTGTATGGAAATGACAGACCATAAAGGGCTGGGGTAAGGGAGCTAGGGTATAGATATTTTGATCAGGATTAAGGATGGGAAACAGGATTAAGGGTGGGAAACAGCTGGACAATAGAGGACTGGGCAAGGTAGGCACTTGGGCTTAATGGTTGTAGCCTCAGGCCAAGGCCAGGTCGAGTGGCAAGATTCAAGGAGAGTTCAAGGGTTCAAGGGGTTCCCAGAGACTGTGCCCTCATCATTCCCCCCTCAAACAAATGGGACCCAAATTCTTTTGGGGTCAGGGACGAAGGTCTCAGCTTCTGAAACTGCTTCCTGCTGGCAAGGGGTGTAGAGCTGGCTTGATGGGTCCAGTTCAAGTGGTGCACAGTCATCTGGAAGTTGATGGCTTGGAGACTGGAGGAGACAAACCTGGCAAGGAAGTTAATCAAACAACAAAACAGACAGTACAGGAGTACAGAGAAAGGACAATATCCCTGGTGGGAATTAAAGATGACTATTTCATACCTAGCTCTCCTAACCACTTGTTCTGCTTCGGGGTTCAGGAGTGTGTAGCACATCCAAATTAGGTCGGGGATATCTAAGAGCAAGGTTTGATGTTTGGTGAGCCTGTGGTTAGCCAGGCACTGGTGGCCCTCTGCTTCCAGGGTGCTCTGGCAAGGCAGAGCTTCTAGGGGCTGGTCTGCTAGAGGCTTAGAAGCTTCCTCAATTGGAATGGCTGTAGCAGCCAGAGAATCTAATTGTTTTGAAAAACAGGGCTTGTGGTTAGGTCTTAAGGACTGGGTTAGGGTTCCCAAAGCCTGTCCTCTTCTTTTACCAGCAAAGTAAGTGAAAGGTTTTTCTAGATTAGGTAAAGCTAATGCTGGAGTGGTGGTCAGTTTAGTTTTCAAAGTCCCAAAAAGCTTGTGCTGGGTAGGGGCCCCACTCTAGAGGGAGTGTCAGGGCCTTGAGTGCCAATTAATGGTTGCAGCCCCTCCCAAGCCTTGGGCTTAATTGGATATTGACAGCAGTTGGGGAACACATTAGACTCTCTGAGGCGACTAAGGACAGGGGTGGCATGAGCAGCTTTGCCAGGAATTCTCTGATCCCAAATAATTGGCTTGACCATCTCCCACACTTCTGGAGGAATGTGGGAAGGTCTGCTAAGCAGGGGGAGAAGGGAGATGGGAGGTTTAACTAGAGAAAATTGGCTTCCCAATTTCACCATCAGGTCCTTTCCCCAAAAGGGGGCAGGGCCAGAGAAGGAGTGTTCAGACAACAGATCCTTGATGCCCATGACCTGATGGGTCAAGGGGCATGTGGGGCCAGAGCAATTAGTTAAAGCAACAGAACATAGCCGTGATAAAGTGGGTAACCTTACCTTCTGCCTCGATTTTGCCCAGGGCTCTGCGAGAGAGGTGGAGAAAGTGGGAGCACCGCCAAGCCCCAGGCTTTCCCCTCCTTCCGAGTCTTGAGAAGACTGGAGGACAGGGTACTGGGAGGAGGCTCTACCACTTTTCCAGCCTCGGGGACACCTCCAATGTCCCTCCTGGTTACATGCTGGCCATGGTCCTAGAGGCCTGGATCCTGGAGGCTTCTTCCAGGGGGGCGCCCTAGAGGGGCACTCCTTAGACCAGTGACCCTCCTCGTTGCATCGAAAGCAGGTTTCCCCTTTGCCAAAGTTGCCAGAAGAACCCTCTGGCAATCTCCTGGCCATGGCAGCCGCCAAGAATTGGGCATGTTCTCTGTCTCTGGCTTTTTCCTCTGCCTGGACTAAGTCTCTATTATTGAACACTCCGAATGCTGTCTCCAGTAATTGGGCCTGAGGTGTTTGGGGTCCCATTGCCAATTTCTGCAGTTTCCTCCTAATATCTGGGGCAGACTGATTAATGAAATACATGTTAAGTATTGCCGCCCCTTCAATAGAATCAGGATCCAAATTTGTATACTTCTTAATAGCTTCTACTAGCTGGGCTTGGAAAAGGACAAGGTTTTCTTTTTCTCCCTGAGTAATCTCCCTAATTTTTTGAAAATTTATTTGCTTTTGAAATGCAGTTCTTAGGCCTTCTAACAGGCAAATTACCATATGGTCTCTCTTTTCTCTATCCTCACTCCTTTGATAATTCCATCCTGGGTCACTAGTTGGAACAGCAGCTGTTCCTGGGGGATAGTTTATGGGGTTATTGCTAGCCAAACTGTCCCCAAATTTTTGAGCATGTTCCCATATTCTCCTCTTCTCCTCAATGGTACAACAGGTAGAGAAGAGGATATGCAAATCACACCAAGAAAGTTCAAATTGCAGGGACAGATCCCTAAAACCCTCAGTAACTTAGTGGGATCTTCTGAGTATCTCCCCAGTTTTTCTTTAATTTGGATGAGATCTGAAATGGAGAATGGAACATGCAATCTCCTTGTCCCAGCAGGGGAGGCAGGCATTTCCCTCAGGGGAAAAAGCCTTGGAGGCGCTGTGGGACCTGGAGCTTGGGGCTGAGGTAGATTAGACTGCAAGGCCAGGGCATCTGCCTGGCAAGGGAGATCAGCTAGTACCTGAGGAGGGGTAGAGGTCAGAGGGGAAGATACCCCAGAGACCCAAGTGGGTGCTACCTCAGAGAGAGGGGCTAGGGGAGGAGATATTGCCGTGGGGGCAGGGCCCGAGGCTGGAACCTGAGTAGGGATTGCCTTGGGGGTAGGGCCCATGGTGATAGATGTTGCAGGGCCTGCAGTAGAGGCAGGGCATGGGGTCCCTTCGGCTGGAAATTCCTTCCTCCTTAGTAAAGGAGAAGTTAGGAGTAATTGTCGGGAGACAAACAAAATAAAACAAGAAAACAAAATATACAGAAGGTACCTGAAACTTTCCCAAATTCCCAGCGCCGAAACAATTGAAAGGATCTGGCACATGCTTCTGGATGGGGCATCCATCCATGTCCTTCGACATGACCACTGGACCAAGAACCACCTGATAGCGTCAGGTTGAGTTGACCAGGACAGCGTGGCTGTCCAACCCACTGAGACCACTGGACCGAGCTGTCTGACTGGACCGAGAACCACCTGATAGCGTCAGGTTGACCAGGACAGCGTGACTGTCCGACTCACTGAGACCACTGGACCAAGCTGTCCAACCCACTGGGACCTGCTGAGGTCAGGCCCGAGAAGCACATCCAAAATGTTTGGAGAGCGAGTAGGGGGATTGGGAGAGTGGGGAGGCTCACATATCTTCAGTCTTGGCTGGAGAAGAACTTGAGATTAGCAGTGCTTCCCGGTCAGGGAACCATAAATGATGAGGGTTTGGGGTGAGAGGTGCTAGACACCCCAAAGTACCGACACGCCAGGTCCTGCTGAAAGAATTCGACTCAAGCTTTCTCAGCCAAGGGAAAGGATAAAGTTTATTAAGAGTTAGCCAAATAAGCCTGCCCCGAGAGATCCCACCCCTTGCGACACCTGTAAGGAAAAAGGGCCAGACCCATCTGAGCTAGATTGGTTCTGACCACCTTCATGGAGGCAAGATGGAGATTATATACACAAAGGTTGTGGGAGGGATTGAGGGGTGGTCTGGGGTGACCAGAAGAGGGGTCTAGGGAGGGACTCAAGGATGAGGTCAGACTCCAGGGTGGGGGAAATAGCTGAAGGCTGTATGGAAATGACAGACCATAAAGGGCTGGGGTAAGGGAGCTAGGGTATAGATATTTTGATCAGGATTAAGGATGGGAAACAGGATTAAGGGTGGGAAACAGCTGGACAATAGAAGACTGGGCAAGGTAGGCACTTGGGCTTAATGGTTGTAGCCTCAGGCCAAGGCCAGGTCAAGTGGGAAGATTCAAGGAGAGTTCAAGGGTTCAAGGGATTCCCAGAGACTGTGCCCTTATCACGGGGGCCGGTTCGGCCAGACCCAGGTGACGGCTTCCTCGGCTATCAATGACGCGCTCGCTCACCGGTCCCAGTACCGTTCATCCCTCGCCCGCCGCCTGCCGGGTCCCACTCGCCTTCCCGAGCTGGGAGTTGGATAGAAGTAGGAGCCACTGCAACTGTCAGGTGCTGGACAAGATCCCGCCCTTTCCTGCGGGAGCGGGGCTGAGCTTTTTTCTGGATTTTTCATTATGGTTCTGTTTTTTTCTTTGTCTCTATCCCCTCTTGTCTCTTTCATTATCTCTCTCTAATTCTCTCCTTTTCTCATTCTCTTTTCATCTCTCTGTCCTTTGTCTCTGCCCCTCTCTTCTGTCTCTCTGTCTTAAACATACCTTCCTGTCCTGACTTTGACTCCTAAAATCAGAATATCATCAAAGCATCATCAATAGGGCCTCTCCCTTTTCCAAATCAATTTGTTGATCAAACGTTCCCTCGATTCCATGAAACCAGGAATTTAATATCCCTTGATGTTATACCTTGTGTGTGTGGGTATGTGGGAGTCAAATGAATATCTGGAATTCCTAGAGAATGAAGGGATTGGGAGGAGAGAGGTTCATTTATACTTTTATATTGTATACATTAGCACACTCCTTTTTGGGGGTATTGATATCAACAGCAAAATATAAAAATCATCCTTTGTACTTTCGTTAGTCCCATGGTTAATTGTGAACAGGACCCTGGGAACAGACTAACTGGGAATATTCATTCTTGACTCAGAGTCATCTCTTGGTTTAATGCCCTGAATATAATAGACTTCTATTGCATCAATTCCTTCTTGTTTAGGAGGAAGCTATTCTTATCTGCAAGCCAAAACTTTATTAACTTTATTTAGCCAAATTCTCCTTGGGTGTCTATTTTTAAAGCAAATGGGGATATCCCACAGGCCACCATCTCTCTCATTTGTATAATTCCTTTTCTAAAGTCAGTAACTTTCTACATATTCTAGATTTAGTGATGTGTATAGGAGCATTGTTGGAATTAGTTGTTGGTTTAACCTTCAAGCATATAAATCACTGTAGGGTCCCTTCCAAAGCATTTTAGATGACCTACCAACATCAGTGAATTCTATCCACAGAAATGAAATTCTGGCAGGTGATCACACAAGCAAAATCTATAGAAAATATGAGTCTTGAGCTTTTTGGGTGGTCAACAGGAAACAAAGAAAGGCTGATGTAGACTCTGAAAAGAGGAAAAGCATATCCCAGTAGAGCAGCAGTCTCAAGAAGCAATTCTGAAAAGAAGAAATGCAAGCTATCAACAACCATATGAAAGAATTCCCTCTCAAAGAAAAGGATGGCAGGTGCAGAGACAAGCAAGATGAGGAGTGTTACTAAAAAAGCAATTTCCTGTCCTGGGGTTTGCTTTTGTGGATCACTTCTTTTCATTTGAGGTTCTTTGAGAGTGGAAACAAATGAAAAATGACCTTTAGGAGAAATGGAAAAGAAAGGAAAAACAAACAAGCAAAACAAGAACCATCTCTATGGAACAACAATTACCCCAGCTGAAACTCCATTCTGGAAATTATTGTCATGAGATAACTTTTTGGGAAGCCCCTCTGATATTGGGGAAATAAAACCTGATTTCTTATATTTGGAGACCTGGACCGATCTAGTCATAGGGCTCTTTAGAGATAGTTCTTCTCCCTCCCTTCACTAATACAATTAATTTGCTTCATACCCAAGGGGGATGGAGTTGTGAGTAGGGATGAAAAGTACTGACTGGTTGATTATTGTATGGCAAGGTAGGTCAGAGATAGTGGCCTCAGATTATATCTGGCTTAGAAAAATCCTAAATAGATGGGAGATATATTTACTCCAGTGTTTTGTGAACAGTAAGCTGCTGAACACTCCCTCTCATTCTTCACCTGCTGAAGAATGCCATCAGGATCTGAGAAGGCTAGAAGGAAGATGTTTAGGCGGTAGTTGGAGCTGGTTATCTCTGTATAGGAAAGTTTGATATATTTTGTTTCAATAAATTATGTGGTCACTGTGTGTAAAATCTTCTAATTTGTGAATTGAGTGGGGCTTGTGAACTATGAGAGGAAGGAGTTCAGATAGGGTGGGGACTAGTGAACTATGTACACACTATGGATTTTACATTATATTACAGTTACATGTTATTTTGAAAAATACGTAATTTCACCCCCTAGATTTATTCTGGTCTTGGTCAATGGGGTTGAACTAATGTGCTTAACTACACATCAGAAGGTGTGGACTTGATAGTTGGAGAAGCTCTGCTGGCATAGCACCCTCTTGTGACCAGTGGGGATACTGCAGCCTTGCATGAAAACGATACTGCACGGTGCCAGAAACAGATGAAATTTACTGGGGCTGGTGGCACAAAAACGGAAAAGAGGGGGAGAGAGGGAAGAGACAGAGACAGAAAAACAGAGACAGAAATAGAGAGAAAAAGACACATAGAGGGAAAGATAAAGAGATGGACAGGGAGATTACTTAGTCAAAGACAACACAGCATGGGTCAAGACAGTGCAGCAAGGAGGATAGTGATAGTATTGAGAGAAAGAGGGAACTCAGAAGGAGGTAGTATTGGAGGAAAGGCAAGGTTTCCTTGTGGATGTGTTGAACATGAAGCATTAGCAGGATTCCAGGTAGAGATGTCCTTTATGCACTTAGAGATGTGGTTTGGAACAGAGACAACCCTTGACAAAATTATAAAGAAGGTGGATCTTGTCTTTAGTGTTTTAGCTCCTCCTTCTGTGCTTTGCTTTGCTTCCTTTTCCTTCTTCCTCCACCCCCACTTTGGATTCTGTCTACATTCCTGATTTCTTCCTAGTGTTCTTCTGCTGCCATCAGGCTGACAGTGGAATGCCCACCAGGGTTTTCACTTCTACTTTCGAAAGTAACTTTTGTTATCTCAGTTGACTTAGCCAAATCTCCAAAGAAAACAACTTTTGTTTTTGTTGTTGTTTGTGTGGGTGGTGGGTGGTGGGTGTGAGTATTTACAATCCATATTGTAAGGATACTTTCCGGTGGAGATTTGATTTGATCTTTCAGGGATAGTTAGAATTCAGAATCCAGGGAAAATGGATGTTCTAGACAAAGGGATCCGCAGGAGTAACAAAGAATTTCATTGGGCAGAAAGTAATGAAGCTTGGCTGCAGTACATGGAGGGAAGTCATATGCAGTAGGTGAGATAGAGTGACACTAGCCTTGAATGTCTGGCCAAGGAGTTTAGTGTATTTTAAAATATTTCCTCTCCAAGCAAAGCAGAATCTGATTCCAGAGACTCCATCCCTTTCCACTCACACCCAACAAAGAGAATCACAGCCACACCCATCTCCTTGAATGAAGAATTTAAAAATAGCAAACAATTTAATCAGAAATGTCTGTATCTAAAAACAGGTGCTCTTGAAAGTGGCTTTTCCCAGTCTGACTAAATTACCCACATGACTAAAGTCAGCTCCCCAGGTGGCAATATTTTCTGAAAATACCATTGCATGACTAGGCATTTGGTTGGACAGGATTTCCATTTGTTTCCTCAAGTGACAGTGGGGTTTGGTGATGCCTGGAATGAAAGGCATTTGGGAAGGTGACATTTGCTGAACAAAATAATAAAATATGAATATTGTGAAATTTTTTTCACTTTTTAAAATAGATTTTTTTTTCAATCATCAAAAATTACCTTTACTCTCTCCTGCATTCTCTCCCCACACTGAGAAAACAAAACAAAACAAAATAAAATCCTTTTTATAAACTTGTGTAGTTAAGGAAAATAAATCCTCACATTGACCACGTTAAAAAAAAGTCTCAGTTCTCTGAGTCCATATCCTTTCTGTCTGGAGCAGGGTAGGTAGCATTGATTTGATTGGTTATTGTGTTGATCAGAATTCCTAAGTCTGTCAAAGTCATTTGTATTATTGTTACTGTATAAATTGTTCTCCTGGTTCTGCTTACTTCAGTCTGTACTAGTTGATACAACTCTTCCTAGTTTCTCTGAAACCTTCTCTTCATAATTTCTTACAGTAAAACAGTATTGTATTACATACCTTGTTCAGCCATTCCCCAATTGATTAGCATCCCCATAACTTCCAATTCTTTGGCACCACAAAAGGATCTGCTATAAATTTTTGTGTGTGTGTGTACGTATGATTCTTTTTTCCTCTCATTTTTATCTTTTTGAGGGTATAGACCTACTAGTGGTATTGATTTGGGGATATAGTTCCACATTGCTTTCCAGAACAGCTGGATCAGTTCATAGTTCCACCAACAATGCATCAATGTACCTGTTTTCCCATAGCCCCTCCAGCATTTTTCTTTTTTGTCAAACTTTGCTAATCTATTAGGTGTGAGGTGGAACCTCAGAGTTGTTTTAGGCCCAAATCTCTACCTAGCATAGCCCTTTATTGTCCAGGTACTTCCCACCCTTAATTCTGATCAAAATATCTATACCCTAGCCCACAAAGGGTGGGATTTCTTAAGACAACCCATTATGACGAACCCTTAATAAACTTTGTCTTTTCCCTTGGCTGAGAAGGCTTGAGTTGAATTCTTTCGGCAGAACCCAGCATGTAGGTATTTTGGAGTCTTGAGCACCCCTAGAAACCTGTGGTTCCCTACCATCACTGTTTTTGTTTAACCTCTTCAAAACCACTGCCCCCTCCCTGCTCCTTTGTAGAGGTAGGGGTCTATGTGTATGGAACATTGAATATAATGTCAGATTTTTTATATGTGTTTAGTTTTTAAAGACTTTTTTTTCTTCCTCTCTTGCTTTTAAAAATTTCTCTGTTATAAGGAATGTCTCTTTGGGAGTGATAGGGTTTTAGAATATAAGGAGAAACCTAGGTGATATAAAAACAGAAGATTTCAATAAGTCTATGAAAGAAGAAAGTTAAAAAGGTGATTCCTTGAGTCAGGAAAAGATTTAGGATCATTAAAAGCATTGATCTATTTCCTCAAGACAATACAACCAATTCTCTTCCTCCTAACCATTTCTGGGCTCAATTTATTGTCAATCTAGTCTCTGTACTATTTATATGTAGTAACACCAATAATAGCTAATAGTTTTTAAGGGTTTCAAAGTGTTTTACGAACATCATCTGAACTTATCTTTATATCAACCTTGGGAAGTAAATACTACACTTATTTCGATTTTGCATATGAGGAAATTGAGGCAGAGGTTAATAGATTGGTCACCTAACTGTGCCCTGATCTGGATAATAGGCATTTCCCCCCCATCCATTTAGTTTGTCTGGTATGGATTGTTAAGCAAATCTCTTTTGAGATATCATGGATCTCATTCAATTGGTCCAAGCAGAGTTTGATTCTGTGACTTGGGCCTCCTGGTTGTTTCTTAAATAAGACACACCCTCTCTTGCTCTGGGCATTTTCTCTGGTTATCCCCTATGCCTTGGAAGGCTCTCTCTCCTCCACTCTAGCTACCAACTTCCCTAGTTTAAATCCCATCTGGTATAAGAAGCCTTTCCTTTTAATCCCTTTTAATTCTAGTGTTTTCCCTCTCTTAATTGTTTCCATTTTATCCTGTCTGTTGCTTGTTTGTTGCTAATTAGATTGTGAGTTCCTTGAAAGTAGGGACTCTTTTTTATCCCTGGCACTTTGCATAGTGCCTGGCACCTAGTATGTACTAAAACATTTATTTGACTGCAGGTTTGATGTAATCAGTACATCTGTAAAGAGGAACACCTGGAGGATTTCACTATTTAAAGGAAACCCTTTTCCATTTGACAATAAGTATATTTGTTTAATACTTTAAAATGTAATATGATGTGAGTTTCTATTACTATCAGAAAAACCTATGGGTGGCTCTATAGAAGGCAAATGATCTTATCAACTCCCTCCTTTCTTCTGGAAGGAGAGCTGAATCTCTTCCAGGCCTGGCCAGACTTCTCTGAGGCTGGAGATTTAACTAGCCACACCCTATTCCATTCGAGAACTCACTTTTAGCTTAGGGGCAATTACCTTTTTATGGAATTTTGATAGTAGGAAAAGTTTTCAGTACAATAACAATAGCTTGGCACTCTGAGGGAAATTCCTGACATTTAGATGGAGGTTGGGCTCTTCTCTAATTAAAATTTTGGTGTGTCTTCAGGTAAGTCCTGGCCTTTCTATATTTGAGGCAAAATCTAGATACAGAAAACCATTAGGTAAAAGAAATAAGCGAAGCATATTACAGTGTCTGTTACCAGAAGAAGAGCAAACTTTTTTTAAACTTTCTTTAGTCCTTGAGGAAGTGGACACAACTGGCAGCTTCAGCCAGATACCTCTGCTCTGAGCTATCTACTGGGTCTAGATGGCCAAGCTCAGTCTCTCATCTCTGCTGGTACTGTTGTGCCCTGCCCCCCAGTTTACCCTCCGTCTTGCCCCAGCTTGCCCACAGTTTGTGCTCCCATCTCCACAGACCCCACTGTTTGTGTTCCCATCTCCACGGAAATCAGTTTGTTTTTTCCCTTTAAATACCCTGACCCAACCCCTGCTCAGGGCTGTTCAATTTGAGTGTTTGAACAGTTGAGGGCTTGAATAAATCCACATCAAAATTTTTATCCAGGTCTCCCTCGCTTTTTTCCGCACAACAGTACTCCACCATCCTTTTAGTTTCTCCTCTTGGTTTCTTCTTTCACATGTTGCTCCATGCCACTGATGTCTTCCAGCTCAGCTCATTAAGTCCCAGGTGTGGATAAAGTAGTCCTTGTGTATATTGTTTTCCTGGACCAGCTTACTTCACTTTACATCAGTTCATATAAATGAACCATGATTCTCTGCATTCATTCTGGTCATGTATACAGGTCTCTTGTCACTTACCCACTCCTTCTCAGTCTCCTTCCTTGAGGCCATGTTTATATCTTTTAAAATCCCCAGGTGTGGCTTCAGTCTTCTTCTGGCCTCAAAGATCATGATAGCCCAAGTTCCTCTCAAGGCTGATAGGAAATGCTTGTTGCTCAGTATTGCGGTAAGTTCTCATGCCCTCATCACTCATTATTCCTAAAAAAAGCAGAGTATATAAATGCAATTTTTCAAAATTAACTAATGTCCTAGTGGAGTTCACTACTTAAAGTTCATTTGTTATCCACCCCATCACATCTGTTTGGTAGGTTTAGATATGAGTGGGGGATAATTCTTGTGAAGACTTCACAGAGAGAAAATGTAAAAATTACTTTTTTATTTCTGGAATAAACCGGGCCAATGAGAAGATGGAACAGACTCAGGATTGACCTTGTACGAGGTGTGATTACCTAACTCTCAGGAATTGGGGCCTGGGGCAATAAGTGCCTCTCCCTCTCTCCCTCCCTGCTAGTCACAGGGTGGTTACCAAATGAGGACAAAAGAACCAAACACTGATTGTTCATACCCTGCTCCTGGAAGGCCGCGCCCCGCCCCTTTTCCTCATTCCTCTTCTTTACCTTATGTGATTTGGATTGGCTGTGTTTGATTTCCTGGTTCTTTGCCTAGCTTTTCTTGCGGGGATTGTAAGCCTGCCTCCCAGCCAATGGAGAGGAGGGATAGTGGTGGGCGGGAATTCTTTTGTGATAGGATATATGTTGGTGCTTTGTTTTTGTGATCCGCCTCCCTCCACTAGTTTGTCTTAGTGGAGGTGACGCCCAAATCTCGTGAGATTTGTAAAATAAAAGTAATTCCTTTTCTGTCCCTACCTGAGAAGCCTCTGTGAATTATTGGGGTACTCAGGTGGTCCTGCCACCCCACACAGATATCTCTCCTGTTTCTTAAATCTTTTGTGGCACTCACAGTATTCCCTTGCCTAAAAGCCTTCAAATTTCCCCTAGCCTAAACAAATATGCTTGATTCTCCTACTCCCCACAATAATAATCTACTTTTCTCTCAAGAATCCTTACAGTTTTCAATTTCCCTGTCCAATCACTGCTCTATTATTTGTATACATCGTATCTCTCCCGCCTAACTATAGGCTTCTTGCTTGGAAGGCCTCAGGGTAACTAAGTTACTTGTATATAGCAAGACCTCAATAAACATTCAATGAATGAATGAGGAAGGAGAAAATGAACTTTGTTGCTTCTGAAAGTAGATCTAAAATTAATGGGCAAAAATTATAGGGAAGCAGATTTCAGATCAATATAAAGAAAAGTACTTGCTTAAAATGAGAATGGTCTAATAACAGAATGACTTGCCTTGCAAAGTATTGGGTGTCCTATCATTGGAAGTGCACTAGACTATTTATCAGGTAAGTTTACTTGGCCTGACTATTCTACTGAAACAAATCCAAAGACCTTGAATCCATCTTCATCGATGTAGTATTTGACACAACTGAACACCTTTGTGAAACTCTTGTCTTTTGGTTTCTATGAAACTGACCTTTTTCTTGTTCATTCCTTTTTTCCTTGTCTGACTCCTCTTCCTTCCTTCATCTCTAAATGTAGGTGATCCCCAGGTTTGGTCCATGGTTTTCTTCTCTATTTAAGCCAGTGACCTCATCCTCTTTGAAGATTCAACTATCACCTCTGTGTAGGTGACTTCCAAATGTAAATCTCCAGCCCTAACTACTGTCTTCAGCTATAATTCTGAATTTCAAGAAGGATATCAACAAGCTGGTAACTGTCCAGGGGTGGCCATCCAAGATGGTGATGGTGGTGGGCCTGGAGATTGTGCCCTTTAAGAGTCAGCTGAAGAAACTAGGGATGTTTAGCCTGAAAAAGAGAAGATATGGTGGGATATGATAGGTCCAATATAGCCTCTGACATTTATTAGCTGGATGATCCTAGGCAAGTCACTCTACCCCAATTGCTTCTCTCTGTCTCTTTCTGTATAATTAATATATAATAATATATATGTTAAAAAGGACTTTTCCTATATATTGCTGGTACACAGATGCCATTTAGAGGTCCCAGGAATACTGCCTCAGAAGGAAGCCTACCCCTCTTCTCTTGAGCTTGGAAGTACTCTCTCCTGTTACAAATTTTCCTAAAGTCTTGTCTAGACTTCCTTTGTCCCCAGTGCTCTTGATACTGCCTCACTAAATAAGGAAATAATGAAAATTTTGAAAATTATCTATTTCAAAATTAAAACAGCAAGAATTTCAAATTTATACATTTCAAAATTTAAAATGTAAAATTTTCACCTTTCAAAATTTGAAAATTAATATAGGAAGTTAGGAACTTTCAATATTTCAAAATTTACAAATTTCAAGCTTCAACTTTTAAATGTAATTTTAAAAATTAATTTAATTTAAAAATTTTAAATTTAGAATTTTTACACTTCTAAATCTCAAGATTTAACATTTCAAAATTTAAAGTGTCAAAATTAAAATTTATTTTTAAAATGTCAATTTTCTGAATTTCAAGTTGTTGAAATTTCAAATTTCAATTGTTCAATTTTCAAGTGATGAAATTTTAAAACTTCAAATTTTCACAATTTCAATTTTCAAAATTCCAACTTGTGGATTAAGAATTTTAAAATTTATAAACCAGTCATTTAAAACACAAATTAAAACATTAATTTATTGTATTAAGTATGTAATATTAATATAATGAACATAATAGTGTAACAGTAATTATATATGTGATTATATATTATAAAGAACTTTCCCTCTATAATTCTGGAACACAGAAGCCATCAAGAGTTCCCAAGAATACTGCCTCCAAATCATATGTGCCTTCCCTCTATGCTTGAGCCCAAAGTACTATCTCCAGTGTTAAATTTTACTAGAGCTTTGTCTGAATTACATTGTTCCCCAACAGATTTGAGGTTGCTTTGCTTAAAAAAAAATAAAAAGATTTAAAACTGAAAGAGTTAGAATTTCCGAAATTTCAAAATTTCAAATTATTAAAAATATCAAGGGGAGAGAATTCTGGGAAGATGGTAGAGTAGGTCAGAAAATTCCAAGTTCTCAAGATTTTCCCCCACAAAAGAAATAAAATGGTACTTCAGGGCAAATATAGAGCAGTAAAAATAAACAAGAGTAGTGACACAATAGGGGTCCTCCTGGGACAATTGGAGAAGATTTGAAGAAAAATCCCAGGAGGAAGTTTGGTTCCTACGAAGAATAAATACCTCCAGGCTAGGGTCCCCTTAAACAATAAGCAGCAAGTTTTGTGATTAACTGAGTTGGGAGGCTGCCTTAGCCCCAGCCACAGGAACTTTAACCTGAAGGAAGTTGGGTGTTTGACCTGGGGAAGATTGAGAGAACCTCTGCTGACAAGGAATGTCAGAACTAGTTGTGCTGTGAGATCTACAGGAGACAAGAAGGAACCTGCACATACCCCGTGAGTGCAGAAGCAGTGGGGCAGGGGTGCTGCTGGCTGTGGGAACTTACAGAAGGTTGGAGGTCTGGGTTTTAGTTCCAGGCCGGAGGGGAGAACTGAAAATCTGAGGCCAGAGGCACCACCCTCCCCCCATACCCCAGGACTAGAGGTGATTATAAAAATTAAGCTACTACTACCAAAAAAATCCACAGGAAAAGGAAAAAGAATCCAACCATAGAGAGTTACTATGGGAATAGAGGAGAACAGGGTTCATCTTCAGAGATGGATATTGAAGCAAAGAAACCATCTTCTACTCCAAAGAGTAACGTAGAATGGTCACCTGCCCAAAAAGAATTCATAGAAGAACTTAAGACTTTAAAAATCAAATGAGAGAGATGGAAGAAAAACTAAAAAAAAAAAAAAAACAAAAACAACAAAAAAACCAACATAAGAAAAACAAGAAGATTATGAAAAGAAAGTTAACCAATTAGAAAAGGAAATACAGAATCTTATAGAAGAAAATTACTCCTTGAAAATTAGAATTGGGCAAGGGGAAGCCAGCAAAGTTATAAGAGATCAAGAAATAATAAAACAAAATATAAAGAATGAAAAAATAGAAGAGAAAGTGAAACATCTCATAAGAAAAACAACTGATCTGGAGAACAGATCAAGAAGAGAAAACATAAGAATAAACAGACCACCTGAAAGCTATGTAAAAAAGAATCTTGATAAAGGATAATTCACAAAAAGTGTCCTGAACCATTAGAACAAGAGGGGTAAGTACAAATAGAAAAAAAATCCATCTATCACCAACTGAAAGATATCCTATGAAGAAACCCCACAGGAATATTATAGCCAAATTCTGAAACCCCCAGCTCAAGGATAAAATATTACATGCAAAAAGAAAAAAATTTTAAATATGGTGGTGCCACATTTAGAAGTACACAAGACCTAGAAGCAGCAACACTAAAAAACCACAGATCTTAGAACACTATATATTGAAGAGCAAAAGAACTGGGGTTCTGGCAGAAAATATACCCAGCAAAGCTAAGCATAATCCTGAATGAAAAAAGAATGGATATTTAATGAACTGTCAGACTTTCAGGACTTTGTTTAAAAAAAAAAAACAAGCCAACCTGAGCTTAAAAGAAGATTTGACATACAAGAACCAAGAATTTAAGGCACCTACCAAAGACTAATTACAAGGGTGTCAATAAGGACAGACTGTTTACCTTTTATGTATGTAAAATGTAAAACATATGTCTATTGTTGTTAGTAATCGGGTAGTTCATAAGAAAGATTGGGGTAGACGAGTATTATATGACTTTAAAAAGTAAAACCATTTAGGAACAGCTAAAAAGAGTAATTATCTTTTACAAATGAGGTGCAAGAGGAAGAACCTACCCACAGGAATTAGATGGGGGAGGAGGGCTGTTAGTCCTGGAAACCTACTTTCATCGGGAATGGGTTCAAGAGGCAACAATATATAAATCTAGAAGGATATAAAAGTCTTTTAAATTCAGAAAGAAATAAACATTAAGGGAATGGGAGAGGGAGAGGATAAGGGAGGGATATCTTGAAGGGAGGGTGAAGGAATAAGTTAAAGCAGGGTAGAGAAGGGTGTTTAGATTTATGGGAATGGGACGATTAGGGAGGGATCTTTGGAGGAGGGGTAGGTTAAGTAATAGGAGGGCAAGGTAGCAGGTAGAAATAAAGTAGAGGAGTTAGGAGGGATAGGAAACAAGAGATAGACACAAACATAAAAACAAAGATAAGGAATAGAATTTATTAGGGCAAGTATATGTCTATATATGTATGTATGTGTATGTGTATGTATGTGTATATGTGTATGCATCTCTCTCTCTATAAATATATCCATGCTTAATTGTAGCCTTTGGCAGGGAGGGGGAAAAAGAACAAAGTAAAAAGTGCACAGCAGAGAACAAAAGAAAACTTACAAGGAAGCAAAGAAAAGATAGACAACTCAACACAACATGTAATATTTATTATATAGGCTTTCTTGAAATGGAAATTTATTGCTATATATTTTAAATACTCTTATGTTCTGCTTTGCACAACAGGCTTTTTTCTTTTTGTATTTATTTCAATATTTAAGTTTATAATTTTTTTCTTTTTTTCTATAGTGTATTTAAGTTTTAGTGTTTAAGTTTAAAACTTGAAAAAGAAAAAATATTAAATGTCAAATTTTCAATGTCAAATTTGAAAATTCAGTTTTCAAAATGTGAGAATTTCAAATTTCAAAATGTACATCAAACTTTGAAAATTTCAAAATTCAAAATGTCAATTTTCAAAATTTCAACCACTTGAATTTTAAAACTTCAAAATATTAAAATTTCAAAATTCAAAATTAATAATTAATATTTTAAATAAAAATGCTAATTTAAAAATTTCAAATATAAAAATTAAAAATTGAAGAATTTAAAATTTTAAACATTTAAAAATTAAAAATTTCAAAATCACAAATTTGGAAGTTCAAATTTCAAATTTAAAAATTTGAAAGTATAAATTTAAAATGTCAAATTATCAAATTCTAAAATTCAAGTATAAGAATTTCAAATTTCAAAATTTCAAATTTAGAAATTAAAATTTTCAAGTTTCAAATGTAAAACCTTGAAATTTAAAAAAATCAAAATTAAGATGATGGCATGAAAACAGGGACTCGCTTGAGCTCTCCCCTAGATCCCTCCAAACCACCTCTAAACAAATTCTAAAGCTACAGAACCTATAAAATGACAGTGAAACAGTTTTGCAGCCCAAGACAGCCTGGATGGTCACTGGGAAGGGTCTATTACACCTTGCTGGGAATGCAGCACAGCCCAACTTGGGCTGCACCAGGACACACCAGGCCAGGGAGTAGAATGGGTGGAGCAGGCCTCATGGCATTGAATCACTGGCAGCTGTGGCAGTTTCCAGGCTTCTCAACCCACAAATGCCAAAGACAACTTAGCAGGTCAGTGGGAAAACTGTTGGACCTAGGTGAGAGAAATGCATGGTGTGGCCCCAGTCCCAGGGTGGTAGAGGTGGCTACAGTGGCAGCTGCTTCTGAAGCTCCAGGCCCACAGACAGTGGAGGGAATCAGGTGGCTGATCAAAGAGGGAGTGCAAGGATCTCTTTGCTGGTTCTGAGGCAGCATTCTCTCACTTTGCCCTGCTTGGATTTGGGTCACAGTCCTGATTGGCCATTCTTGGGGGAAGAGGAGCACCGGTGTGGCAGAGCTTGCAGTGACTGTGGAGAGGGAGTCCTCCTGGTAGTTACAGAGCAGAAAGGAGTACTTTTACTCACAGACCAGAGCATAGGCCAGGAGAGAAGTATCATACCACCTCAGAACAGAAGTATCTCTGAAAACAGCATCGCAAAACCCCTGAAACGTGGGACAAAGCACTCTCCACTCTGGAAGCAGACACACCCTGACTGAGTTCAAAAGTCAAGTAATTGGCTGGGAAAATGAGCAGGCAGTGTAAAAGGACTCAGACTATAGAATCTTTCTTTGGTGACAAAGAAGATCAAAACATACAGCCAGAAGAAGTCAACAAAGTCAAAGATCCTACATCAAAAGCCTCCAAGAAAAATAGGAATTGGTCTCAGGCCATGGAAGAGCTCAAAAAGGATTTGGAAAAGGAAGTAAGAGAAGTAGAGGAAAATTGGGAAGAGAAATGAGAGTGATGCAAGAAAATCATGAAAAATGATTCAACAACTTGCTAAAGGAGACCTAAAAAAATACTGAAGAAAACAACACCTTAAAAAATATACTAACCCAAATGGCAAAAGAGTTCCAAAAAGCCAATGAGGAGAAGAATGCCTTAAAAGATAGAATTAGCCAAATGGAAAAGGAGGTCCAAAAGACCACTGAAGAAAATACTGCCTTAAAAATTAGAATGGAGCAAGTGGAAGCTAATGACTTTATGAGAAATCAAGACATTATAAAACAGAACTAAAAGAATGAAAATATGGAAGACAGTGTAAAATGTCTCATTGGAAAAACCACTGACCTGGAAAACAGATCCAGGAGAGATAATTTAAAAATTATTGGACTACCTGGAAGCCATGATCAAAAAAAAGAACCTAGACATCATCTTTCAAGGAATTATCAAGGGGGGCAGCTAGGTGGTGCAGTGAGTAGAGCAGCAGCCCTGGAGTCAGGAGGACCTGAGTTCAAATCTGGCCTCAGACACTTGACACACTTACTAGCTGTGTGACCTTGGGCAAGTCACTTAACCCCAATTCCCCTGCCTTCCCCCCTCCAAAAAAAAATTATCAAGGAAAACTGCCTGATATTCTAGAACCAGAGTGTAAAATAGAAATTGAAAGAATCCACTGATCACCTCTTGAAAAAAATCCCAAAAAGAAAACTCCTAGGAATATTGTAGCTAAATTCCAGAGTTCCCAGGTCAAGGAGAAAATATTGCAAGCAGCCAATTTCAGTATTGTGGAAACACAATCAGTATAATACAAGATCTAGCAGCTTCTACATTAAAGGATCAAAGGGCTAACAATATAATATTCCAGAGGTCAAAGGAGCTAGGATCAAAACCAAGAATCACGTACCCAGCAAAACTGAGTATAATACTTCAGGACACAAAATGGATTTTCAATGAAATGGAGGAATTTTGAGCATTCTTGATGAAAAGACCAGAGCTGAATAGAAGATTTGACTTTCAAATACAAGAATCAAGAGAAACATGAAAAGATAAACAGGAAAGAGAAATCATAAGGGACTTACCAAAGTTGAACTGTGTTGTTTATATTCCTACATGGAAAGCTCATGAGACCTTTCTCAGTATTAGGGTAGTTGAAGGGAATATACATACACACACACACACACACACACACACACACACACACACACACACATATAGACAGGGCACAGGGTGAGTTGAATATGAAGGGATGATATCTAAAAAAATAAAATTAAGGACTGAGAGAGGAATATATTGGGAAAAGGAGAAAGGGAGACAGAATGGGGTAAATCATCTCACATAAAAGTGGCAAGAAAAAGCTGTTGTAATGGACGGGAAGAGGGGGTAGGTGAAAGGGAATGAGTGAATCTTGCTCTCATTGGATTTGGCTTAAGGAGGGAATAACATACACACTCAGTTGGGTATCTTACCCTACAGGAAAGTAGAGGGGAAGGGGATAAGGGTGGGGGGGATGATAGAAGGGAAGGCAGATTGGGGGAGGAGGTAGTCAAAAGCAAACACTTTTGACAAGCGACAAGGTCACAGGAGAAAATTGAGTAAAGGGGGATAGGATAGGATGGAGGGAAATATAGTTAGTCTTACACATGACTATTATGGAAGTGTTTTGCATAATGATACATGTATAATCCTATATTGAATTGCTTGCCTTCTCAAGGAGGGTGGGTGGGGAGGGAAGAAGGGAGAGAATTTGGAACTCTAAGTTCTAAAAACAAATGTTAAAAAACGTTGTTTTTACATGCAACTGGGAAACACAGGAAGTGGGGCATAGAAATCTATCTTGCCCTATAAGAAAGTAAGGGGAAAGGGGATAAAGAGGGGAGTGGGGTGATAGAAGGGAGGGCAGACTGGGGAAAGGGGCAATCAGAATATTTGCCATCTTGGGGTGTGGGGAGGTCGAGATGGGGAGAAAATTTGTAACTCAAAATCTTGTGAAAATGAATGTTGAAAACTAAAAATAAATTTAAAAAAATCAAAATTTAAAAAATTAAATTCTAAAATTCTAAAATTAAGTTTTAAGAATTTCAAGTGTAGAAATTTAAAATTACAAATATAAAAAATAAAAAATTATTCATTTAATATTTTATAAATTTAAAATTCAAACTTTGGAATTTAAATTTTATAAAATAAAAATTAAAAATCACCTTTTCATTTTCCCCTCATATCTGAACAGTCATCTTCTTGATTTTATTTCCTCAACATCATTCACATCCCTCTCCTCTCTACTCATAGTACTACCACCATAGTTCAGACTCACCATTCATTCACTTCTTTCCTCTCTTGATTTGACTTCAGGTCTTCCTGACTCCATGCCTGGTTCCTGACCAATTCTGCCATGAAACTGCTGCTTTCCTTGTTAATGGGAAAGATTTGAACTCTATGTCTGCTACCTACTTTCTATGATGCTTTGGTCAACTCTCATCTTGAACCAACTAATCTGCAAGTATAAGTTAGTTGCCTGCTATATGCCAGGCACTCTGCTTGGAGATGAAACTATCCTCAATATATCTCTTCTCCTTGGTAACAATAACATTGTTTTGTTTTGAATAACATTGTTAATATGAATACTTGAAGTATCCATGGTTTCTCTGATATGAGAGATGCAAAGAGAGGACAAAAAGGAAGAGGAAACAGCTTGGGGACATGGGAGCAGGGGAAGAGATGTATGTTGCCTCTCGTAAGATAAACTTGACAGACTGAATCAGAGTGTGAGTAGGAAAATGGGAACAATTGATGGAGAGGCCATAACTGAAGAATGTGGTACAGTGGGAAAAGTGCTGAATTTGGAGGTGGAAGAACTAGGTTCAAATTTCACTCTGCAACTGTATGATATTAGGTAAATCACTTAATCCCTCTTGCCTTCAGTTTCTTCATCCAGTGAAATGGCACAATGGATGGAATGCTGGACTCACAGTCAGAAAGACCTACATTTAAAGCCTAGCACAGACAGGCAATTACTAGCTGTGTGATCCTTGGAAAGCTGCTCAATTTCTCTCACCTCAGTTTCCTCATTTGTAAAATAGGGATAACTATATAGCACCTACCTCACTAGGTTGATGTGAGGATCAAATAAGATACATGTAAAGTACTTCCCCAACTTTAAAGCTCTGTATAAATGCTAAATATTATTCATCTGTCAAATGAAGGGGCTGGTTAGATGACCTTTTAAGCCTCCTTTAACTATAGACCCATCACTCTATGGTCTCCATCTCTTGGGTTTTATTAAAGTGGGATCTACCTTTATTGGCTTACAGTGAGGCTTGGGGATTCCCATGGATTTCAAATATATTAGGCCTGCCTTTACTGTTCTTTGTGATGGTGATGCTCAATTTTCCATAGAAGAGCCAATCTTTTCTACTTTTTTTTTCCCATTATGTGCTCTCTACTGACCTCACAAAGAGATCAGAGGAAAGACAAACAAGAATTATAGTTTCTAGCATTGTAGCTCTTAATAAGATTTTCTTCTTTTCTGTGTTGCATTGTAATCCCTAGACTAATGTAGGGAAGACATGCAGAAATGACAATCAGTATAAAAATGGCTGCCCATTTACACTTAGCTCTAGGTGTTGCATGGATTTTATTCCCGTATCATAAAGCAGAAGGCATTATAGTGTGGTGGAAAGAGCTCTGCCCCCCTTATCAAGCCTCTCTCCTGACCCCAGTCGCCAACTATGGTTCCAGCTGTCCCCCTAAGGAGCTGTGTAACCTTAGGCAAATCATTTAACCTCTTTACTTCAGTTCCCTTGCCACTTCACATGTGGAATTTCTCTGAGTCTCTTGAGCCTTAAAGTTCTAAGACCTCTCAGTACCAAACTAGCCAGAGTAACCAACTGCTTTCATGAAGATACTCAGAGGAAATCAGTTTATACAGGGTGATGGAACATTAATGTCCCTTCCATTTGGGGGCAGTTTTTATTTTTTTTCCTTCTCATTTCCTGTTCCTTATCTTTCATTCCTGAGGTCAGGCTGTTTTTTTTTTTACCAGTCTGAGCACAAGCTTCTGCATGAGATCAGTCTTCTGCCATTTATGAAAACTTTTTCTTGACCCTTTTCTGCTAATCAAAACCTGGAGGCAAAAATTCACAGACTTGATAGAACTATGGTTAAACAAAATAGATTGAAATAAAATATGAGGAGAGGAGCGTGTGTGTGTGTGTGTGTGTGTGTGTGTGTGTGTGTGTGTGTGTGTTGGTAAGCAAAATGGGCTCCTTAGCACTTAGTTCAACAAGTGCCCTTGAAGAGTTTGGCTTTTGTTTGCTTTGAATAATTCAGTGTATTTCATTGAGCTTTACTAGGTGCTAAGTCCCAGGCCCAAACCCCTATTAGGTGTAAAACCTATGTGGGTGTGGATTGGCAACTAAGGTGGGGCCCAAGGTGGGGCTAACTCCAGGAAGGGCCTAGTTTACACGTCTGGGACAGCAGAGGCTTTTAGACCATGTGGGATGGATTCTAGGTCACGTGGGTGAGTTGCATGTGTGACTCACCCCTGACACTGAAAAAGATATAAAACCAGGGGTTGGCCTCCTCTTCCTTGGAGCTCCTACCTACAGCAGTGGTGGTGTGTGACTCTGGGCCAGCCCTTGTTCTGAGCTCCCGGGCTGAACCTAGATGTTGGTAACTATGAATCTGTATTTGGTTTGTCTGTTGATGTTTGTAATTTGTTTGTAATTTGCTCTGAAGTTCAGTGTGCTGGTCTCTTCCCCTGAACTAAGTGGGAATATTTATTTGTGTGCTGCATATTTGTGCACTGAATTAAAGTAAGCTTGTCAACCCCTTCACCTTGCTTTCCTTATTAAAGCAGATCAAAAGAACCTGTGCTTTCGCAGCATGTTGGCAGCTTTCTGGGTGCTAGTTGTGGGTGGATCTTACACCCCTACAGCAGCTGCTAGCCAGATTGTGGAAACAGTGTGTGTGTGTGTGTGTGTGTGTGTGTGTGTGTGTGTGTGTGTGAGAGTGAGAGAGAGAGAGAGAGAGAGAGAGAGAGAGAGAGAGAGAGAGAGAAACATATAAATATATATGTTGGAGAAGAGAATGACCTGTTAGGGGACTCTAAAATGACCTTCCCTTAGGTACCATCTTAGTTTACTTGAAAAATAATAGCCCTGTAACCCCATTTACTTGCCAGTCATGGACACAAGAAATTGGATTCTCAGACCAGAACCAATTGTTTTTTATTATGGAATAGTGTTTTCCACTAGATTCGAGAAAGTGAATTTAATGTTTCTATTTGTGGTTTCCAGAAAGTCAGCTCTTTGGTAGTTAAAATTAAACCATAAGAGCAAAAAAGCAAAGCATGTCTGGAAATCACTTTGTAAATGGTAAGGACAGGTATTATTAGCATTAGTTAGTATTTTTATTTTTATTTATTTTTTGGAAATTCTTTAATATTTTATTATTTAATATTTTTAGTTTTCAGCATTGATTTCCACAACATTTTGAGTTACAAATTTTCTCCCCATTTCTACTCTCCCCACCCCACTCCAAGAAGGTATATATTCTGATTGCCCCGTTCCCCAGTCAGCCCTCCCTTCAGTCACCCCACTCCTCCCCCATTCCCTTTTCCCTTACTTTCTTGTAGGGCAAGATAGATTTCTATGCCCCATTGCCTGTATATCTTATTTCCCAGTTGCATGCAAAAACAACTTTTTTTTTGAACTTCTGCTTTTAAAACTTTGAATTTCAAATTCTCTCCCCTCTTTCCTCCCTGCCCACCCTCCCTAAGAAGGCAAGCAACTCAACATAGGCCACATGTGTATCATTATGCAAAACCTTTCCACAATACTCATGTTGTGAGAGACTAACTATATTTTGCTCTCTCCTGTCCTGTCCCCCTTTATTCAATTTTCTCCCTCACCCTGTCCCTTTCTGAAAGTGTTTGCTTTTGATTACCTCCTCCCCCTATCTGCCTTCCCTTCTATCGTCCCCCCTTTTTTGTCCCCTTCCCCCTTCTTTCCCGTGGGGTAAGATACCCAATTGAGTGTGCATGTTACTCTCTCCTCAAGTTAAATCTGATGAGAGCAAGATGCACTCATTCCCCCTCACCTGCCACCCCTTCCCTTCCAACCACCTGCTTTTTCTTGCTACTTTTATATGAGATAATTTACCCCATTCTATCTGTCCCTTTCTCCCTCTCTCAATATATTCCTCTCTCATTCCTTAATTTGATTTTATTTTTTTAGATATCATCCCTTCATATTCAGCTCACTCTGTGCCCTCTGTCTGTCTGTCTATCTATCTATCTATGTATATTCCCTTCAGCTGCCCTAATACTGAGGTCTCATGAATTACACACACCATCTTTCCATGTAGTAGTGTAAACAAAACAGTTCAACTTTAGTAAGTCCCTTATGATTTCTCTTTCTTGTTTACCTTTTCATGCTTCTCTTGATTCTTGTGTTTGAAAGTCAAATTTTCTTTTTTTTTTCTAATTTAAATTTATTTATTTAACATATTTAGTTTTCAGCATTGATTTTCACAATAGTTTGAATTACAAATTTTCTCCCCATTTCTACCCTCCCCCCCCACTCCAAGATGGCATATATTCTGGTTGCCCTGTTCCCCAGTCAGCCCTCCCCTCTATCACCCCTCTCCCCTCTCATCCCCTTTTTCTTTCCTTTCTTGTAGGGCAAGATAAATTTCTACACCCCATCTTATTTTCTAGTTGCATGCAAAAACTTTTTTTTTTTTGTTTTTGAACATCTGTTTTTAAAACTTTGAGTTCCAAATTCTCTCCCCTCTTCCCTTCCCACCCACCCTCCCTAAGAAGTCAGGCAATTCAACCTAGGCCACATGTGTATCATTATGTATAACCCTTCCACAATACTCATGTTGTGAAAGACTAACTATATTTTGCTCCTTCCCAACCCATCCCGCTTTATTGAATTTTCTCCCTTGACCCTGTCCCATTTCCAAAGTGTTTGTTTTTGATTACCTCCACCCCCATCTGCCCTCCCCTCCATCATCTACCCCCTTTTATTTTTTTTATCTTCTTTCCTCTTCTTTCCTGTGGGGTAAGATACCCAATTGAGTATGCATGGTATTCCCTCCTCAGGCCAAATCTGATGAGAGCAAGGTTCACTCATTCCCCCCTCACCTGCCCTCTCCCCTCCTCCCACAGAACTGCTTCCTCTTGCCACCTCTATGTGAGATAATCCACCCCATTCTATCTCTCCCTATCTCCCTCTCTCAGTATTTTGCTCTCTCATCCCTTAATTTGATTTTATTTCTTTTAGATATCTTCCCTTCATCTTCAACTCACCCTGTGTCTGCTCTCTCTCTTTTATATATATCTATATCTATATATGTATCTGTGTGTGTGTATACACACACACACACACATAGATATGTACATACATACACATTCACCTATCATACATATATATGCATATATATATATATATGCATATTCCCTTCAGCTACCCTAGTACTGACGTCTCATGTATCATACACATCATCTTTCCATGTAGGAACGTAAACAAAACAGTTCAACTTTAGTAAATCCCTTGCAATTTCTGTTTCTTGATTACCTTTTCATGCTTCTCTTGATTCTTGTGTTTGAAAATCATATTTTCTATTCAGTTCTGGTCTTTTCACTGAGAAAGCTTGAAAGTCCTCTATTTTATTGAAAATCCATATTTTGCCTTGGAGCATGATACTCAGTTTTGCTGGGTAGGTGATTCTAGGTTTTAAAAGTCAAATTTTCTATTCAGCTCTGGTCTTTTCACTGAGAAAGCTTGAAAGTCCTCTATTTTATTGAAAATTCATATTTTGCCTTGGAGCATGATACTCAGTTTTGCTGGGTAGGTGATTCTTGTTTTTAATCCTAGCTCCACTGACCTCTGGAATATCATATTCCAAGCCCTTTGATCCTTTAATGTAGAAACTGCTAGATCTTGTGTTATCCTGATTGTGTTTCCACAATACTCAAATTGTTTCTTTCTGGCTGCTTGCAGTATTTTCTCCTTGATCTGGGAGCTCTGGAATTTGGTGACAATATTCCTAGGAGTTTTCTTTTTGGGATCTTTTTCAGGAGGCTATTGGTGGATTCTTTCCATTTCTGTTTTACCCTCTGGCTCTAGAAAATCAGGGCAGTTCTCCTTGATAATTTCTTGAAAGATGATATCTAGGCTCTTTTTTTGATCATGGTTTTCAAGTAGTCCAACAATTTTTAATTTCTCTCCTGGATCTATTTTCCAGGTCAGTGGTTTTTCCAATGAGATATTTGATATTGTCTTCCTTTTTTTCATTCCTTTGGTTCTGTTTTGTAATATCCTGATTTCTCATAAAGTCACTAGCTTCCACTTGCTCCAATCTAATTTTTAAGGTAGTGTTTTCTTCAGTGGTCTTTTGGACCTCCTTTTCCATTTGGGTAATTCTGCTTTCAAGGCATTCTTCTCCTCATTGGCTTTTTGGAGCTCTTTTACCATTTGAGTTAGTCTATTTTTTAAGGTGTTGTTTTCTTCAGTATTTTTTTGGGTCTCCTTTAGCAAGTCATTGACTTGTTTTTCATGGCTTTCTCACATCACTCTCATTTCTCTTCCCAGTTTTTCCTCTACTTCTCTTACTTGCTTTTCCAAATCCTTTTTGAGCTCTTCCATGGCCTGAGACCAATTCATATTTTTCTTGGAGACTTTTGATGTAGGCTCTTTGACTTTGTTGATTTCTTCTGTCTGTATGTTTTGATCTTCTTTGTCACCAAAGAAAGATTCCAAAGTCTGAGTCTGAATCTGAGTCCATTTTCACTGCCTGTTTATGTTCCCAGCCAGCTACTTGACCCTTGCCTTTTTTATCAGAGTATGACTGCTTGTAGAGTAGAGAGTACTTTGTCCCAAGCTTGAGGGGCTGTGCTGCTGTTTTCAGAGCTACTTCTACACAGCAAATTCTGCCACACCGGCACTCCTTCTCCCCCAAGAACCGCCAACCAGAATTGTGACCCAGATCCAGGCAAGGCAAAGCAGGCTTTGCACTCCTGCTCTAATCTGCCCCTTAATTCCTCCCACCTGATGGACCTGGGGCTAGAAGCAACTGCAGCTGTAGCTCTGGAAGCAGCCTCAGAGCTGCACCACCTCTCCTGCCCTCGGAGTGGTGGCTGACCATGAACTCCTTTTACTCTGACCTAGAAGTTTTCCCCACTAACCTGCTCTGTTGTCTTTGGCATTTGTGCGTTGAGAAGTCTGGTAACTGCCACAGCTCACTGATTCAGGGTGCTAAGGTCTGTTCCACCTGGCTCCTGGTCTGGTGGTCCTGGCATGGCCCACACTGGGCTGTACTCTACTCCACTCCCAGCTCCGTGTGATAGACCCTTTCCAGCGACCATGCAGGCTGTCCTGGCCTGGAGCCCTGCTTCCCTCTGCTATTTTGTGGGTTCTGCAGCTCTAGAATTTGTTCAGAGTCATTTTTTATAGGTGTTCAGAGGGACCTGGGGAGAGCTTAAGCAAGTCCCTGCTTTCCAGCCACCATCTTAGCCTAGTGAGTATTTTTAAAAATGCCAGTTTGATTCATTTGCCTGAGAGATTGCATGACCAGCTGTGATCATCAGAGTAACCACAGAGACTCTTTTCTTCCTGTACTTTTTGGGGCATAGAGGGTTATTTTGCTGTGGGAGAACACAGTACTGTCTTCTTTCATGAGAATGATGTTTGGAAGAAGAACCAGGTGTAGTTGAATATGTGTGTTAAGGGTGATAAATACAGCAGAAAGGGAGAATTTGGACTCTTCAAAACTTCCTGGTATTTAGCTTTATTCTTTTTTTTGTTTTGGAGTAATTATCCTCTTTTGGTTTTTATCCACAGTTCCCTGGCACCATAATAGTTTTTTAGGGTGGAGAAATTTTTTTTTGATTGACTCATTCTTCCATCTTTACTTTCTGAATTGAGACTTTGTGTTAGGGTCTCAAGCCTTAACAGAACCCTAGTCTGTTCTTATGGTCCAATTATATTCCATTACATGAATATACCACAAGTTCATGCAGATGTCCATTATGGGCTTGAACTATCTTCCTGAAAAGTATCATTTTTTTATGAGTTGTTCTTAATATTATTGTGTTGATGGTTATATTTTAAATGGAAAACAGTTTTCCATGCAGATACCAGCTATTTTAGCGTACTTACCATAGTTGGGTCCATTTTGTACATTTTTAGTATATGGGTAAGCCACCAGTGTGAAATGAAATCAAAGGCTTTCTTTTAAACAACGATGACAGTACACACACACACACACACACACATCTATATATGTATGTACGCATATAATGTGTATATTATAGATGTATACATATATAATACATATGTGTATATACATATACATATATATGTATGTTATGGTGTTTTCATTTTGTTGTTGTTGTTGAGTAATTACCAAATGATAATATGTTGCTCTTTATATGCCTGGGATGCTTTAGCAAACCCTTTTTCTTCTCAGTTAATATATTATTTTCTTATAAGTATCCATAGATTTTTTTTCATAAGAGAATCCGTGACTGTCCTATGTAAAATACACATGCACTTAATTTGGCCTTTATTTCAAGATGTCACTGGTGTTCTCATTCTTTGGAAAAGATGTGATGCTTGCTGTTAAAAAAGCTATTCTCCAATAGATAAGTGGTCAAGGGATATGAACAAACAGTTAACAAAAGAATAATTGCAAACTAACAATCATATGAAAGCATG
The DNA here is from genome assembly GCF_011100635.1 of Trichosurus vulpecula. Taxonomy (NCBI): domain Eukaryota; kingdom Metazoa; phylum Chordata; class Mammalia; order Diprotodontia; family Phalangeridae; genus Trichosurus; species Trichosurus vulpecula. The sequence continues at coordinate 395,373,704 of NC_050573.1, read as the reverse complement.
TTCCAAGTCACTAATAAGATAAATGACAACCAAAATAATCCTGAGACTTCACCTCACACACTGCAAATTACAAAAGATGACAGAAGATGGCAATAGTCCATGTTGGAGGGGTTGTGGAAAGATTAAGCCCACTAGTGTACTGTTGGTACAACTGTGAATCAAAACAACCATTTCAGAAAGAAATTTGTAATCGTGCAAACAAAGTGTTTAAAATGTCCATACCCTTTGGCCCAGAGATTTTGCTATGAGGCTTATAATCTAAGGAAGTTGTTGATAAGAAAACACTTAACACAGGAACATGATAAAGATGTTGGTCAGAGAAATCCCAGAGTAGTACAGTCAGGTAATAAAATGAGGAGATGATTGGACTGAGCTCTCTCCTTAAATGGAGGTTTGGAGTTCACGGTCTTACCCTCCAGAGAAGCAGAAGGTGATGAAGTGGAGTACCAAGGCTGATGAAATCTTACAGGATGATGAAGTTATCTCAATAATGAGCTTCTTAGGACATGGTGAAGTCAGTCAGAGAATTTCAAAGTTGTGTAGCCAGATAGAAACAATGTAAATGGAAAGAAAAACCACACACAAAAAAGAATTAAACATGCATGTTGCAAAATTACAAAGAACAGGCGTGGTTCCAAAGAAGAGATTCAAGAAGATGCCCCCATTCTGGGGTGTGCTAGAGTCTGCTCCTACTGGCTTGAAAGCCAATTGTTAAATTTTCAATGTGAACAGCTCAGAAATTGTTAGACACCACAAATCAAGGCTTAATTTGTTGTTTGTTGGTTGCCTAGACTTAAGGAAGTGATGGAGAAAATGTTAATAATGCAGATTAAACTGAAAAGTGTGTTATGTTTTCAGAGAAACTGTTGTTTTTTAAAATATATTTTTTATTTATTTGGTTAAATTTCCCAATTACCTGTAAAATTTTTTCATATTCATTTTTTAAAAATTTGATTTCCAAATTATCTCCCTTCCCACTCCCCCACTCCTTAGGAAGACAAGTAATATGATATTGCTTACACTTATGAAATCATGCAAAACACATTTCCATATTAGCCGTGTTACAAAAGAAAACACTAAAAACCAAGAAAAATAAAGTAAATTTGCTTCAATCTGCACTCAGTTCATCAGCAGAGGACCTGTTGTGGAACATTTACCAGCATACCCCTGCCCTACCCTACTCCTTTATGGAAGTGGGAGATTTATGATTGTGGTACTTTACATATATTTTCAGACATTTTTGATGTATTGATCAACTTTCCTTCCTTTTTGCTCTTTATTTTAGTCACTAAAAATATTATTTGTTATATGAAATGGTTCTCTAAAAGAGAAGAGGGAAGGGATACTGAAGAAAATTTTGGTTATATAAAAGAAAAACAGGGTGGGGCAGCTAGGTGGCACAGGGAGTAGGGCTCTGGCCCTGGAGTCAGGAGGACCTGAGTTCAAATCTGACCTCAGACACTTGACACACTTACTAGCTGTGTGACCTTGGGCAAGTCACTTAACCCCAATTGCCCTGCCTTCCCCCCTCCAAAAAAAAGTTAGCAATAAAATTTCATCAAAAAAGAAAGGTGGGAACAGACATATCTGGGAGGAAGTTGGTAAAGTATACTGCTAGTATTTCATATACCACTTTGAAGAATCTGAGCCATAATTATGGATGTTATCTAGCCTTGCTGATTTCCAGTTTTGAAGAAAGAATAGTTTCATTTGTTTCCCTTGATTTAATTGTTATGCTCTTCATTATGTTAAGAATATAAAATAAGAATATGTTAAGAATAAGAATATTAAATAAGAATAAGAAATAAGCTTTCTGTTTCTCATTCAGTCCAGCTTGAATGTTCATTGTGTTGGACTTATTGAGACCATATAGATAACCAGAAAATTTCCACATCTTCCTTCTTGAATGTTATTTTCTTGTCTATGATTTCTTTACTTATTAAGTCTCTGAAGTCAAGTTTTTGGTTGATGATGAATTGGTTCTTTTGTTTGTAGTGTTTTGATTCTTTGTATCACCCTAACCTTTGAACTTTTGATTTCAACCACTGATTAAGGAAATCTAGAATTCCTGATAGACATTTCCCCCCGGTTCCTTTCTGCATTTTTTAGTTGCCTCTAATGGGGCAATTTGGCATTCAACTTTCCCATTCCATGTACCACATAGATATTAACAGATTTGTCCAATGCCTTTCTGCAGATCTTAAGTAGCTCTTTCAAGTCACTTTTACCATGTTGATGGCAGTTTATGAGGTATTCTTAGATGCCTCATATGCCTTACAGGTAAGTGTTTTTGGATGGCTCTACCTTTCTTACTGTGTTTCTTCTGATGGCAAAAGTTGCCACATTTACTTTTGTTTGGAGATTCTGAAATATCATTATACTTTCTACTAAATCTTGTAGGAGAATGATTTTTTCATTATGGCTAAACCTGATACTAGTTTTTTGGAATTATTTCATTTCAGCATAATTAATCTGCTAGTTGGATTCTTGGGATCAATCTTAAAAAGGGCTTTGAAAATTCCAATCTAAGTATGTCCATTTACTTTTAAAAATCATTGGAGACTTTGGTCCTGTTTTTGCTATCTGTTTCATTATTAGGTATAATTTGTGTCAAGTGAAGATTTTCAGTTGACTTCAGGATCTTCAACTTTTCCCTTTTCAGATTTTAGTAGCTCTTTGATTTCATGTATTATTTTGTCTAATCAAGGCTTAGAAATAAAATGGTTTCTTAAAAATGACTGTCTTGTATTAATCAACAATACAATGTTACATGATTTGGAGTTACAGATACTGACAAAAAGCAGTATTAAGCCCTTGACTCTCTCTGATCTGTTGTGTGAGAGGCTTCCAGTTTTGTTATGATATAATACTGGAATATGATGAAAATATTCATGTCTTCAGTTATTTGCATCAAAGCATTTTTAGCAGTTGTGATATTTCAATTGCTGATTTGTTTAAATGGATGTTGTCTTCCTGTGATAACAGAACAAAAATGAGAACCACTCACTATTCTGTTCTTTGGATCAAGGTAATGATTATGGTTTTGAGTAGGGCTATAACCCTATTCCAATACATATATTTCTTAGATTAATAGGAACAGTTTTATTACATTGATTTTGAAATTATTACCAGAGCCCAACTGACCAGTGTTTCAAGGTCCTTGTCATGTCTTTGTAGCTACTGTAGAATTCTCAAGGCACTCAAAGTCTTTGCTGTATATCAACCTGATTGGTGTTCCCTTATTTTTCCATTATTCTTCAAATCCTCAGGACCGGGCTTTGAGTGGTGAGTGAATTATCATTATCATCATCATTATTATTAACCACCTCCAATGGCTAGACTATAAGGCTCTTGGGAGAAATGAATGTCTTCACTTTTGCCTTTGTATCACCAGAGCCTAGTGTAGTGCCTTGCACATAATAGGTCAGAGGTTCCCAAACTTATTTGGCCTACAGCTCCTATTCAAAAAAAAATTACTCAGCATCCCCCTGGAAATCTACTTTCTTTAATCCTTTAATTTTTTTTTGAAATTTGCATCATTTCAAAAGTTATTTTTAAAAAAATGATGCATCTTAAATTGAATAATTTGTTGTAAATTTGTGGGTTTTTTCCTGCATTGAAATTTTGATGATGCAATATTGTGTCGTGTAACCATATAGTATCATATTGTAAACAAGTCATTACATGCACATATTCCTGCTGATGCATGCTGGACTTCCTGACAATGTGCAACATATGTTTGCCTGCCAATACTTGTTTGTTAAGACCTATTGGTGGACTTGACCACTGATAGGTTATAATTTGCATTTTGTGCATTTATTTGGAAAATAATGTAATCACTATGACTGTAACTCTGTTACACAACAGATGAAACATGTATGAATGGTTTCTGAAATTTTTTTTTATCTTCTCTTCTTTCCTTATGCTTCTACCTCCCCCTTATTTTTATCCCTCCTCCCCAATTACACCTGAGACTACTATTGCCCCCCTGGATTGTTCCAGTGCCCCCCAAGAGGCAGTATTGTACACTTTGGAAATTTCTATGTTTTTAATAAATGCTTGTTGAGTGTTTGATACTGTGTGGCAAATGGTGCACACATGAGAAATGAAGTAGAAGCCACAGAAGAAAAAGCAAATTAATTTAGTTCGTGTATTTGTTTTAGAGAAAGAAATATAAAGTACTTCACTCTCATTTATATTAAGAATAGGGTATATAAGATTAAACTTAAATATTTATTAAGCAACTAATATGTACAAGGCACTGTGTTAGGATCTATTGATACAAAGACAGAAATAAAATAATCTATTATTTCTTTCCATGAGACAATGTCATGAAACTCTATTCAGTAAGCGATGCAAATGAACCATATACTTCAGTTCTATTTCATGACCTGGACATTGAGGGAATTATTTGTACAAGGTGAAGATGAAATACCTTTAGCAGTCCCACTAAAAGTTCCACCTTTTAATGTTTCAAGTGTCTTTGGAGATTGTAATAGGGGTTATAGGCTACTGTAGCATGTTTTAAGTCTTTGCCAATGTGTGCTTCTGAATCTTTTGTATTTTAAGCATTTTTTTCATGGGAAGGAAATAGTTGTCCTATACCTGACCCACTTTATGATCTGAATACCTCTCCACTTCCTTTTGGAAACACCCTACATATGAGCCAAACAAAAGCTTACTTTGTGATTCTCCATAGGATTTCAGGGTGAAAGCTTAAAGAGCTAAAGAGTATGGGGGAAGAGGCTGGGATTCCTCATGACTGAGCCTGGTGAAGACTCCCTCTACTTTTGGATCAGCAAGGTTATTGTTACTCAAACATTTTCTTCATTTTCCAGATGAAGAAATGAAACCCAGAGGTTAAATTATATGATCAGGGTCACATGTCTACCTGGCATCAGAGTCAGGAGTTGAACCCAAGACTGTTGCAATGAATTTGAGTGCTCTTTCTACAAGCTAGCATGTGGGCTTCCTTTTTTCATTTTGTTTTGTTTTGTTTTTGAAAATGGTCTTGAGAGATGAGAGAAACTAGATTAAGTCATTGAAGAAGAAAAATTGTAATCACATAGGAAAATAAAATATTTTTCCTAATCACCAAGATTGAGTGAATAAGCTTGGGGCTATAATTTCACTGGCAACAGCACCCCAGAAATTAGGCAGTTAGTATTGACGGCTGATAGGTGTACTGATCTCACATAGCTGATGGCTGAAGGGTGATAGCTTAAAATGAACAAAAATTAACCTAATTTAGGTCCATATGAAAACACCCGGGGCCTGTATCAGAGAACATCCTTGGAATAAACTGTTTTCAGTGTCCTGATTTGAATCTGGGAAATATTTTTATTCACATTATTCCATTTCATGTCTTGAAATGGAAAGGTTTTTCTTTTACTAGAAGAAATCTGCATCTCATCATAAATATGAAGTGTGCTGTTCTGTCCTTCGTTTTACTATTCTCCAGTGTACTGGATGCTAGGAATTTAGTGAAGCAGATGAGAAGTGAGTTCATTTTAGGCACAAGATACTGAAGACATTCATACATATGGATTGAAGAGAGATATTAAAGATGTAAGCCCTGTTCACACAGTACCAAATATCAGATGATGAAAACATCCATCGGGGAAATCATTAATCTCTACTTTCATGACTAGGAATCTATGAGGACAGAGCAAACTGAGACCAAGAGTGATTGATGGAATCTAAGTTATTGGTAACCTGAAGCTTGGCTATCAAGAGTAGAAGAGCTAGCAGCACATCTGAGGCATGGAGCCAAGCCTGCCCAAGGAAAGTACTGAGATACAAGTCCAAGAACACTGATGCCTGAGCCAGAGTGGGAGGGAACAAAAAAGGAATGCAGATAAATGCCCACAGAACTTTCATCTATGTATCTAACCTTGTGGAAAATTGGAACAAAGACCATTAAATCTGTTCAAATGAGTTTGGTTGTTATGATGCCAGACCATGGGGTGAAAGGGCGGGGGGAGGGAGGAAGAGAAAAAAGGGGAGGAGAGAGAGAGAGGTGAGAAGGAAGGAAAGAAAAAATTGAGAGGGGGGGAAAGGAAAAAAGAAGGCAGTTGTTGGCGGGGAGGAGGGGAAGGAGGGAGAGAGAGAGAGAGGTGCAAGGGGTGGGGTTGTAGTGCTGCCAATTTCCAGGGAGCAAGGTCCTGAGCTGTCTGCATCATGGTATGAGGGGAGGTAATGGCCAAGAAGGTGGCTGATAGTTAGCCTGCCTGGCTCGTGCCTTCTCCTGTTTCTCCATCTGGGTGCACTGTTGCTTCTGCTAGGCTGAATACGTATCACAGGGTTTAACAATCTTTCGATAGTGGGTTGTCATGGTACTTACTGTTGTTCTTTTGTTGGGGTAGTGAGGGAGTGGTGGTTGGGATAGGCCAGAGGAACTTGGAAAGCCCTCTTAGCTCAAAAATATCCCTGATACATTCTGTTAAATAGAGATTTAGTTGGGTTAATTAGGAATAATAATGATGATATGTTAAAAAATAATAATGCAGGTAATACAAATAAGCTATTTTAAAGTATTTCTGGAGAGATTAAACTATTAATTATTCATTCACACTTTAATGTGAAATACTAAAAAGGAATGTAGGAGGTAAAGGTAACTTTGGAGGATAGGATGCTATTTGGGAGAGCAGCTCTGGGTGCAGTAGTAGTGACTTTGTATAGCCAACGAGTCATAGGAGATTGGGAGGGTTGGGAATGAGGGGGGAGAGTCGACTGAGAGAGGGAGGAGTCAGAAGCTAGGTTAGGGGCACAATCCACTCAGGGAGTCATTGAAAAGCATCCTTTTTCATTAATGTAGTAGCTCTCCAGTGCGTGATCCATCTTCCCCATTTGCAGAGGAATACCTCTCTGACTCTGCTGGAGAACAGAAGAATTTCATGAACACCAGTTTTGAAGCTGGGGAGGATGTCAGGGAATATGCTGCAATAGCTATTTTTCCAAGGAAAGTTGAGAGCATCATCAACAAAAATACATAAGAAGCACCTGGAATGTTCTTCTTTCTCGACCTTGCCTTTTAGGTCTCCTAGCTCCCCTCAAGGCTCGGCTCAAATGCAAACTCCTTCAAGTGATCTTTCCTAGTTCCTAGCTGTTAGGCCAATCACTTTCATAGGGCTTTTACCTATCTCCTCTAATTGCTGATCTGTGACAGACACGAAGTTGAATCCTTTCTATAGAATCCATCCTTGAGTATAAGGACTCTCTCACTTTTGTATTTATATTCCTAAAGAATAATCCCTGGCACAGAGGGATAGGGTCTATACCTGTCATTGGTATAAGGAATTCCCAGATGTAGAAACTTTCTCTGCCAATACAAGTAGGCACTTTCTCTGTAACTTGTAGTCTTAGAGAGTTACCTGGAGTACCAAGAGCCTAAGTGACTTGCCCAGAGGCACACAGTCAGTACATGTCAGAAATGGGACTTGAACACAGCTGTTCCTACCTACAAAGCTGGCTCTATGTCCATCTTGTCACAGCTGTCTGTCTCTCTGTTCCCAGCACATTGGTGCTCAGTCATTTCAGTCATGTTTGGCTCTTTGTGACCCTATTTGGGGTTTTCTTGGCAAAGATACTAGAGTGTTTTGCTATTTCCTTCTCCAGCTCATTTTACAGATGAGGAAACTGAGGCAAACAGGGTTAAGTGACTTGCCCAGGGTCACATAGTACGCATCTGAGGCTGAATTTGAACTCATGAAGTCTTCCTGACTGCATGCCCCAGTATTTAGGGTACCATCCAGCTGCTCTACACATAGTGGGTACTTAATAAATGTTTACTGATTTTTCGTGGAATTTAAGTTGTCTTACAAAGCGTTCTAAGATTTAAAACCCTAAATTAAATATCAAATATAGGGCGGGGGGGTAGGCTTTTAGACACAAAATTATAGATTCAGAACAGTGACTTATTCAGTGAAATTTTTGATTGAAAATTTGTTGAAGGGTAACTGAAGCATTATCCAAAGACACCTGGGTGAAAGTGCTGGAACAGGAAACAGAAAGAGATGTTAAGTTTATCCGTTGATATTATGGAATTATTTTCAGCTTTTTTTTTTCCAGATAAGTGAAAATGAAATGATTTAATTTTAACTCGTGAGTCACCATAGGTCAAAACTGACATTTGATAGCTACATTTTAAGAGACATGAGAATCCAGTGAAAGGCAATCTGACTGCATTCAAGCTTTTCTAAGTAGGTTGACATGTGAAATTTTTTTCTCCCACTTCACCTACCCTCTGTAACTTTGGGTCTCAGTTCCCTCATATGTAGAATGACGTTAGACTAAGTGATCTCTCTAAGGTCCATTCCATCTCTAAAGTTCTATAATACTGATGACCCCTCTAATGGTAGATCATCTTGCAATGTCTTTAGTGTATCAGCAGCTTTTACTTTTTAAATATATATTTATGAAATCCCTTCAGTGCAACAAAGGAAATAGATGACTTATTAATGCACCATTTGGCATTTTCTCAATCTGCCTTTTTCGTCTTTTCCAGTTTATCATTAATTCTCTTTCTTTCTATGTGTCCTACTTTCTCATATGCAGGGCTGTGTTCTGGGAATGTTTTTCCCCCTAATCCTCTGCTCAAGTTAGCCAGTTCTTTGTCAGAATATCAGCAATGTCTGTGCACATGTACCAACCTGCATTAAAGCACATGGGAAAATTTACCTACATAAAATATTTCCAAATAGTTGAAAAAAGATGTTCAATGACTTTCATTTCAGTAAGAAATAAAGGATTGTTCTAGAGACCTTCCAATGGTAGTTTCTTAGTGTGAACTTTAGCTTAAACTTGACTAAGATTGACTAAGATAATTATACTCAGTAAAACATAATTATTTACAGTTGATCAATTCACTCTTTTTTTTTGGTATCTAACACATTTGGGTAATTTCTGCAACATTTGTCAGTTAGCATGACCAAAGCCAGGCTCATCGTTTTGATTACTTAGCCCAAAAAGGCCTTTCAACTTCAGAGAAAATAATGTTCTAATAAAATACATGAAATGCATTCAAAGGCAATGAAATCTGGTATAAAATATTCACATGATTCTGAATATAAAGGCAGCTGGTAGCACAGTAGATAGAGTGCTAGGCCTGGAGTCAGAAAAACCTAAGTTCAAATCCAGCCTGACACTTATGTGTGACCCTGGGCAAGTCTCTGCCTAACTCTGTGAGTTGTAAAATGAAGATAATAATAACAGCTACTTCCCAAGGTTGTTAAATGATGTAATACTTGTGAAGTACTTAGCATAGTGCCTGGCCCATAATAGGTACTTAATAAATACTTATTTCTTTCCTTCTAAATAACTTCCTCCTTCCTTCCTTCATTCCTTCCTTCCTTCCTTCCTTCCTTCCTTGCTTCTTTCATCCTAAATAATGAGCTATATGATCTGAGTCAACAAAGGCTCACAATCACCTATGATAATGGCTGATCACCCCTGGACTAGAACAGAGCCTCAGGATGTTTTCCTGATTGCATGGAGTAGGTGTATTTTGGAATCAGCCACTAGGAGTGGTGATGATTTTCTATAAGCAAAGAGAATAAAGATGTGAGTCCAGGCAGTGGGTAGAATACTGGACTAGGCATCAAGAAGATCTAAGAATGTAAATTCCTTTCAAGTAGAGATTATTTCACTCATTGTACCTTTACCCCTAGTGCCTAGCACAGTGCCTGGCACAGGAGGCACTTAATAAATACTTATTGCGTTCATTTAAATCCTGTCTTTGACACTTGTTGGCTATATGATCCTGGGCAAATCACTTAACCTTTTCAATCTGTTTCCTTGTCAGTAAAAAAGGAATAATAATAAAAACACCTACCTCACAATGTTGTGAGATTCGGATAGGATCATATACGTAAAAATACTTGCAAAAAAGTACAGAAAACACTATTTAAAGGTAGCTATTATCATAGTTATTACTGTTAAGTGTGGGCAAGTAGTGGGATTCTGAACTCATTGTTAGGGAATGTGATTAGTACCTATGTCTGTGGGAATGGTTAGACCCCTGAGCTGGGGCTGGGTGGCCACTTAGACAGGTATCAGATCCTTTAGTTCTATGTACAGAGCTGATAAAGAACATTGAAACAAGAAGCTGAAAAGTCAATAAAAATAACAAGCAATATTATTGTAATTAGTGATAAATAGATAAATTGTCAAGTTTGGCATAGTTGACATTCCCTTCTCTAACTAGAGAGTTATATGAAATTTTTAAAAATGAGGGACAGTGAAAGTGGTGAGTCAGGGACTAAAGCTTCAGGAAAATTGGAAAACTGCCTTTCGGACCCAGGTGTCAAATAATGTTGCTGTGGGTTACATGTTGCCTACAACACTCCTGAGAGCAGCCCAAACCAGATTAACACATGACTGGGAAATATTTAACAAAATAAATAAAAAGATAATACAACACAGGTAGTGTTAATTTGTGGTTTTCTAAGTCAATGTGTAGCCTTCAGAGATCTTCTTCCATGTGAGTTTTTAACCCCTATTTTAGGAGATTTCAGCATGATCCTCATTGAATTCTATGTTGAAATCACTTTATATGTTTAAAATGCATTTTTGAATGTTGAAATGCACTTTTAAAAGTTATGTTTTGATAAGCAGAGATATTGTAACTCCAATTGCTCTGAAGAAAGTTTTTTAATATCAGAAAGCATAGGCAAGGGCAGAAACATAGTTTAGAGCTGAAAGAGATCTCTGAGTTAATTTATGCTCCCAAATTTTCTCAATGATAGAACCAATGTCCAGAGAGTCAATTCTCCCCCGTGAAGAGATAGCTAGGTGACTCAGTGGATAGAGAAATTAGACTTAGAGTCAGCAATTTGTGAGTTCAAACCCTGCCTCAGTCATTTATTAGCTGTATGACCCTGGGCAAGTCACTTGACCTCTAATTGCTTTAGTTTCTTCATCTGTAAAATAAGTACAACAATAACACCTTCCTCCTAGGGTTGTAAGGATAATATGAGATAATATTTGTAAAGCACTTTGCAAACCTCAAAGTACTATTTAAATGTACTATTTATTATTATGAAGGAGTCTGGGAAAGATGAGTTCTGTATATAGTCTGAATTGGAACTCAGAATGCTTCCTCCCCACCCCTCTCCATGCAAACAATGTAATGTCTATAGTGGGGACTTTCTGTGATTAAAAAAGTACTATTTCTGAAGAAATTTTAAAGATCACTTAGTCTAATCTCCTAATTTATAGATGAGAAAATTCACATCCACATAGTTTGGCCTTTGTTAATACTTAGTAAGTAGCAGAGACAGGACTTGACCCTATTTTTTCTGACTCCTGATCCAGAATTTCTTCCATTCAACTATATTGCTTCTACTAATACTTAAGCTACTTCATCGGTTAATTTTCTTTAATGGGCTAGGAACCTACCTATGATTTATAGTACTGTTTCTTTGGGAACGTACATTCTGAATTCTAAACAACTGATTTAGGAATGCGTTTTTGGAAACCTGTTCCTTACTTGCGGGGGAGGCCTGTATTGTATTGCATTTTTTTTAAATGAAGTGAATAAAGCATAGCCTGTGGGATAGGCCAAGTAAAATAGCTGTAATCTGCACAAATGACATTTATAGTACAAGATATTAAAGCCTAAGTGCCTAGATGGCAAGGACTATGTCTGTTAAGATTACTTTGTAGTGCCCAGAATTATACACCTAGGGACTTTAAATGTTGTTCAGTAATGATGATAATAGATAGAGCTGAGGATTTTAAAAATTATTTATTTGGTATTTTATTTTTCCAAAATTATATGTAAAAACAATTTTCAACATTCATTTTTAAAATTTTAATTCCAAATTCTCTCCCTCCCTCCCTCCCTCTCCCCCTCACTGAGCAGGCAAGCAACTTGATATGTTATACATGTCTAGTCATGCGAAACATATTTCCATATTAGTTGTGTTACAAAAGAAAAAATAGACCAAAAAAAAACCCAAGAAAATTAAAGAAAGTAAAAAAAAAAAGTATGCCTCAATCTGTATTCAGACTCCATTAGTTCTTTCTCTGGGGAGGGATAGTCTTTTTTCATCCTAAGTCCTTCATAGTTGTCTTGGATCATTGTATTCACAATTCCTCATCACACAATATTTCTGTTACTGTGTACAATGTCCTCCTGGTTCTAAGAACTGAGAATTTTTTTTTTTTTTTTTTTTGCTTTTTGGCAGGGCAATTGGGGTTAAGTGACTTGCCCAAGGTCACACAGCTAGTACATGTGTCAAGTGTCTGAGGCCGGATTTGAACTCAGGTCCTCCTGACTCCAAGGCCGGTGCTCTACTCGCTGCGCCACCTAGCTGCCCCCATGAACTGAGAATTTTTCATGAAAAAATAGTTGGGTTGGATGGCTATTTTGTCAATACCTAATGCCTTTGTTAACAATGAGCTTATGCGGTTAGAACAACTTCTAACAAGACTGAAAAGACCTTGCTACATACACTAGTTTCCCCCTAAAAAAGGCATAGAAGTTATCCTCGAAATTGAGTTTCGGAAAACTAAGCCTCAAATTATTCACGTAGCTTCTTCGTCCTGTGCATGAAAAACTCAGCTCATGAGTAGTAGGCATTTCTCAGGTACAACAGATTTCATGTTGCCATTCAAGTCAAAACACCTTTGTCAAGGCAAATGTGCAGGCAAGGAGAGCATTGAATCAGTGCTAGATCCTTGCTGAAAAACCCTTTCCATGCTATTGTTAAGTAAGAACAATGATTATAGTCATGACATAGCAGATGCTGTTACCGTTTAGTTATATGTGTATGTTAACAACAGAACATGTTGTTAGTTTATAGCTATATGTATATTTTGTTATCAACATATGTATATGTTATTTTACCATAACCATATTGTTACCAAACATAACAAAAATGTTGCCATTTAAAAAAGCCATATGTTATTATGGTTGTTGTTATCATAACAACATATGGTAACAAAATGGTAACATTATGCCAAATGTTTTTTGGTTTATGAGTTTTTTTATTTGTTCCACCAGACTTGCCTGAACTTGGCTCATGGAAGTACTCCTTCCTGCTCAGTGGAACTACAATCTCTTTTTGGGAAATTGGCAGCAACCTTACAGCAGTCTGTGTCTATGACAACAGACATTTTACCTACTCTTTCTTCTCATTTTTCTCCTAGCTTACACATTGGCCAAGAACTATGCCAGGGAACTATCTGACTTAAAGTTAGAAAGAGCTTATATTTTTTATTTAAACACCTTGGGCATTCTTTGACCTAAGAATCCATCTCAAGGTACTCTACTAAAAAAGCCACGGAGGAACAATATGGAAACTGAGGTAATAAAACTACTTTCACTGTCAAGATGTGGGAGTGAAAGTAGTTTCTTGTATTCTTTAGCTTTCCTTGCATGCTTTAGTTTTATATCCTTTACCTTTATTCTGTTATCCAGTAGCTTAGGTGTTGCTCCCAGCTTTGTATCATCTGAAAATTTGATAAAAATATGAAATTGTACAGGCTAAGTACAGATTCTTGGAATATTCCACTGGAGACCTCCTTCCAAGATGACCTTGACCTTGAATCATTAGTGATTTCTCTTCTGGACCAATCATTGAAGCAGTTCTGAATCCAATTAACTGCACTATCATCACACAGCCTATATCTTTCCATCTTAGCAATAAGAATGGCATGTGAGGTTGTTAAATGTTTCATTAAAATATAAGAAAATTGTATCTGTAGCAATTCTCTGACCTACTCAGTTATTAAGTCTGCTTAAAAAAAAAAAAGGAACATGTCTTGTTTTTGATGAAATCATGCCCTTAGTTCTTTGTGACCATTGCTTTTTCCCCCTTCTAAATATTCAGTAACTATTTCTTTAATGAGCCCTTTGTAGGAATACAGTGAGGTTTTGCACAGGCCAGAACCACTGATGAATCAATAAAATAAAGCCAGAAATATGGGAGAGGAGGTGCAGGACAATGACTACGCTTTCTTTGGTTAGTTTTTTATATTGCTTGTTTTCACCCATATCAACATGGAGACCATCTTGGGAGTGAATGCTATTTCATAGCTCCAGCTTCTAAACAACTCCTCTGTGACTTCTTTAGCAGAGCAGTGTAAAATGGGTTTTCAGGGCACAGATTACCTGAAGGGGTTTAAATAAGAAATACAAGTTATTTCTAACCTTAAGTCAGATGTTGTCTGGGATAGTGAACTTCAATTCAGCAACAGACACAGATACTTATCTTATACTTAATCTTAACAGAGATATTTTTGGCTTTTGTTCGGCATAGTTCAGCATGGTCAGTGAATCAAAATCCATTGTTTGAAACAACTATCTGACTTGTAGTTAGAAAATTCCTTATATCTCTAATTTATCCTCTTGTGTGTACCCTGAGCCCTTAAATATTTTTTCTTTTCCAGGAAACAAATTCAAGCTTATTGTGTTATAGATTTTTCCCCCTATAGTTTTAAGATTCAATTCTGTCCCCTCTTTTTGAAAATTGAGAAAATATTTGTCTTTAAGTACATATATATATATATACACACACACACACACACACACATACACACACACACACACACATATAAAGATCAATGATGTTAATCATTGCAATTATATTCTCCAGTTCTTTCAGTTATCTGGAATGCAGTATGCAACTTTTAACTCATCTGGTGACCACATCAGATGTGACTATTAACATGAACTCATCAAGGGTATCATCTGTAGCAGCAAGCACCCTGGCATACCCTGGATGGCCTGCTAGCACAGGTTCTTTGATCTTCTTTTAAAGGAAAAGTAGCTTTTAAAGGGGTCAATAATCTTACTTTAATTGAACATATATACATATACATATATACATACATACCACACACACATATATGTATATATGTATATGTATATATGTGTATATGTATATATTCACATTGTAAAAATTCCCTTAGTTCAGGGGAAAGGTCAGCACCCTGAATGTAGAGAAAATACAAGCAGAGAAATTACAAGCAGAAATTAGCACAGATCAACAGACAGGGCTTCCAACTGTCCAAGCAAAGTAATACATACATAGTCACCAGAGAGGGAGCACCAACATCTGGGTTTTCAAAGCTGGGGGACTCCTTAATCGCTACCCAAAGTCTTGTCTGGCCAAATCACATGAACATTCTTCCCATGAATGAGCCCTAAAACAAAATATTAACCTCAGAATATATATGCAGCCAGAAGGTATCACAACCCTTGTGCTTCAGTGCCTAATTACCAAAAGGTGTGAAAGCCTTCCTACAAGCAAGACTCCCCATTTCCCCTTTAACCAAGTTCCTCCCCCAATGGGTTCCACAGATATATCACAGCTGTAAGCTGGAGTTCAAAGCAGCAAAACACCCGTGACTGAACACATGTGATCACATTAGCCTATTAATAGATGGAGAAGATCTTCCTATTCCTATTAACTCTTTGTCAGCCACTTTTTTGAATTATTTTGAGAACTATCATTCTTCTTGTCAGGGAAAACAGAAACAAAATAGGATTTGGGTAGTAGAACTACATCCTCTGCATTCCAATTCACTTCAATTTGTGATACTATTGCTTCTCTGATCATTTTCTCTCTCTTTTTCCAAGTAAAGATAAAAACCCAAACAAAAGAAAACATACCCTTTTGTTGTCCTTAGTTTTCCTTGCCATCCTCAGCTCATCCTGAATTTTAGCACTAATAGTACTATTCTAACATGATGGTGCCACACTTTTACATTCATTCTCCATTACTTGCCCCATTCCTTTCTTTGGTACATGTCTTTAAAAATTCTTAAATAGGATAGGGCAGCTAAGTTGTATAGTGAATAGAATATCTGCCCTGGAGTCAGGAGGACTTGAGTTCAAATCTGGCCTCAGACATTTACTAGCTAGCTGTGTGACTCTGGGCAAGCAAGTCACTTAACCCCAATTGTCTCTTAAAAAAAAACAACCACAAAACTTCTTAAGGAGGCTGATGGATTCCCTATATATCCAAATCGGTCTCTTAAAACAATTCCCACTTTTCTACTTCAGAATTGTTTCTCCTTTTTGTCTTTAATATTTAAATTAATTAATTTAATTTAAGAATTTAATTATTGAAAGCCTTTGGTTCATCTTGACCTGTTTTCTTTTATAAAACTTAATCTTGTGATCTTACATCTGCTTTCTCCAAGCTAGTTGAAATATGCTTTTATAAAATTCAGAGTTCACATCAGACTATGACAGTTTTCATCTTCTCTATCAAAAATGGAGTCATTATTTCACTCTAAGGTACCTATTATTTCTACCACAGCAACCAATTCCCCTGTGTCAGTGAGAATT
Organism: Trichosurus vulpecula; assembly: GCF_011100635.1. Classification (NCBI taxonomy): domain Eukaryota; kingdom Metazoa; phylum Chordata; class Mammalia; order Diprotodontia; family Phalangeridae; genus Trichosurus; species Trichosurus vulpecula. The sequence goes on along the minus strand of NC_050573.1, from coordinate 395,357,404 downwards.
AGATATGGAATAGAATTGGTACTCGTTGGCTCTTCTACCTTTTGAATGATGAAGCTATCAAGATAGTAAGACGAGAATTTATTAGTTGTTTTGCTTTTGGCAGAGAGAAAGACTCAGCAGATATCTAGAGAATTGAAGTCCCTCATTGCTTCCGCATCTTGCTAACATTCCATTGTGATTTCTTTCCAGAATTTCTCATCTATTTCTCCTTTCTGTCTGTAGTATACTCAGATGACTATATCATATATGTCCTATATGACATAGTATATCATATACTTCTGCTTCTACTAATTTTCACTCATATGTTTTCCACCATATTTCTCCTCCCCTCTGCATCTCCCCAGATTCCTGAATTTCCTCAAAGGAGCATTTCTTCTTAATATACAATGCTATTGCACCCCCACTATCTTTTACCTAGCCCTTTCTTTTTAAATAAAAGACTTTTCTGGAATCTCATCCCAACAAACCTCCCTGATACCTATCAGACCAAATTTGCCTCCCTGTATTAGGATCTCCATTTTAACTTTGCTTGTTACTTGTTTTTGTATTTGTGCATAGCAATCTGAGGTCTTGGGTTTCATTGCTAGTTCCTTTCTTGGTGCAGTGGGTCTGCCTAGGAATTGACTTAGCACTTGTTGCTCCACTTTCTTCTGGCACTGATAGTGTCTTCTTAACAGGTTATGAAAGGCCTATGACAAGGATAATTATGTTATCATGTGAATTTGCCTTGCCCAATTCTGGTGTTCATTGGTGAAGGCATGAAGCAGAGCACAATTACTTATGAAGCTACCAAGATTAGTGTAGTTAAAAGGCACAGTGGATAGAGTACTGAGACTGGAGTTAGAAAGATTCATCTTCCTGAGTTCAAATCCGGCCTCAGACACTTAGTAGCTGTGTGACCCTGGGCAAGTCATTTAACCCTGTTTACCTCAATTTTCTCATCTGTAAAATGAATTGAGAAAAAATGACAAACCACTCCAGTATCTTTACCAAGAAAACCCCATATGGGGTCATGAAGAGTCAGACACAGCTGAAATGACTGAACAACAAGAACCAAGATAAAATCCTGTTTTTATGAACTCAGAACTTGAGCTCAGGGCTAGAGGCTACATTGGATTTTGTCCGCTGTGAGTTTCTAGCCAACTCTGCTGTTCTTCTTTCTCCATTGTGGCTACTGTCTAGGGCAGAGGTGACAAACACGCTCACAATACTATCAACTTTGGCCCTGAACCAGATCAAAATGCAAGTGGGAAATATTTGACAAAATGCTGAATGTACAATAAAACATAGATAACATTACATTTGAAAACTAAGTCCATATGCCATCTGCAGGAATCCTTATATATGGATTAGTGTCTCCTGTTTCTATTTGTGTTTGATACCACTGGCTGGCAAGGGTGGGGAACCTGTGGCCCTGAGGCCACATGTGGCCCTCTAGATCCTCAAGTGCAGTGTTTTGACTGAATCACAAGAACAAATCCCCTTAGGGGGATTCAGTCAAGTTTGGATTCAGTCAAAAGGCTGTACTTGAGGACCTAGAAGGTCACCCACATGTGGCCTCGAGGTTTCAGGTTCCCTGCCCAAGTAAAATATCTGGTTTAACAGATACTTTTCTGGTATTTTATAGTCTTTTGCATGAAATTTGTGATACTTCTGGCAAACACATTCCTTTTGAGTCTGGGGTGTGGGTGTGGGACAGCCTTTACTTTTCCCACCAAAGTAAATGCATAAGCTGCAAAAGAAACACTGATCCAAGCCATAAAAACATACTGATACATAAAATGCTCAAACAGCTCATTAGAGGAATTAACTTCCCCCTGTGGATGATACCTAGGGAAGAGACATAAATATTTCCCATTTACCTCAGACCTTCATCATTTGAACAACTCAGCAATATTGTGGAGGATGGGCAAGGTCTAGATCTTCTGGTCCCTCATGGCATGACCTTATTCTTTAATCTATAGATCAATCTTCTGCAGACAATCTTCTACTCCTTCACTGAGAAACATAGTAGAGGAAATATTCTTCATCTGGGAGGCTGTTACCTAACTCTCAGGCTCAGGATCTTGCAAACTCAGGATTATCCAGAAGGTAACTCCCAAGGCTGGAAATGTATATTCTCAAGCTGGCTAGTATGTGATGATCAGGAAAGGAAACAGAAAGGCATGATAAGACAGACAGGAACTAAATGTCCAAAAATTCCTTTCTCAGGCTTGCCTGAGCAAACACAGACCACTTGCCATATGCTTCTCCTAACAGTTGACATTTTCTGCTTCTGGCATAGAACTAAGGTTGGGGAGAGGATACTATGATCTGATCTGGATGTCTAAGAGAAGAATAATGCAGGGAAAGGGGGAAAAGGGCAAATGCATTCTGACTGGCCCTCGTTAGGCACACTCCATCCCTGGCCAGCAGCCCATCTTGGCTATGTTAAACAATGTATGACCATCACCTTCTCTGTTGTCAGCATCCCATTGATCCTGACCTCTGTCCTATATCCTACTTGATCCCCTAACATTTTATTGTCCTTATGACTGATTGCCAACATCAGCTCCTCCTGGGCATTCTATAGCACTCCTAGTATCCATCTACCTGACCTTCTAGCATCTATACATATGTTATGAATGAAGAGATGTCAAATACATCTGTTCATTCAGGTCAAGGGTTACCAAGTTTAGGCAAACCTTAATAGAGGTCAGGAAGAAGAGCTGTCAACTTGTAGTACAGTTTTCCCAGAAGTTGCCGGCTTGTCAGTTTTGGGCTTCATACCAGTGTTTTTCTATACCTGCCCACGCCCTCCAACTCTGCTCCAGAGGCATCTGTATCTACCCCAACTAGGGGTCCACGACCCTACCAAGAATTGTGAGCAAAGCTGTTCTTCAGTTCCCTTCTATCTGAGCCGGCTAAGTAGTGCAGTAGATAGAGCACTGGACTCAGAGGTAGGAACCCCTAACTTCAAATCCTCTCTTAGAAACTTACTAGTTAGTGACTAACTAGCTATGACTAACTAGCGTGACCCTAGGCAAATCATTCAGCCTATCTCAGATTCAGTTTTCCCAGCTGTAAAATCATAAAAACTCCAAAGTCATGAGGACCAAATGTGATAATGATATGTGTTTTGAAAACCTTGAAGTGCTGTAGAAATTTTTGCAATTCTCTTTATTTTACCACTGTCCCCCATCTTGGGCCTCCAAGTGCTCGGTACCCAAATGCTACCTTCTAATTTCTTCCTTTTTGTTTGTTTGTTTTTTTGGAGGGGGGAAGGCAGGGTAATTGGGGTTAAGTGATTTGCCCAAGGTCACACAGCTAGTAAGTGTGTCAAGTGTCTGAGGCCGGATTTGAACTCAGGTCCTCCTGTCTTCAGGCCAGTGCTCTACTCACTGCACCACCTAGCTGCCCCTACCTTCTAATTTCTATGGTGGTGACTCAACCTGCGTTTTTCATAGAAACGGCCTCTAGGACTTTGTTACCTCCTTTCTCATCCTTAATACTTACCTAGCTTCTGCCTCATTACCTTAGATCCTGATTAACCTATAAACTAGTTCAATCTAAGGTGTTTGTGACTGAAAAAACTAATTTCCCTTGTCCTAGCACACCTCTTTCATCCTTTGTGATCTGAAAGGTAATAGTAGCATTTCAAGTGGGGCCTCAATGGCTAAACTCAAAGGATTGGGACATGAGGACTGGCAATATGGTAAGTCTAGTAATGGAGTTATTTTGTGGCAGGGCTGAACTTTGGTCTCTCTTTTTTCATCCCACATGGGTGACTGCTATTCTGTCAATGACTACATCCAGGTCAACTCTAACTAATGTCTCCAAGGAGGTAAATGCCCAATTTATCTAGAATGGATAATGTCAGCTCTCTTTTTGAAAAATCATCAGAAATAAAGATAACACTATCCCTCTTGGTCACTCATTTCAGGATCTTATTATCCTGATGATAAACTTCTAAAATCCAACTGAAATCTTTCCTTCTTTCTTCTTGATCAATCTTCTGTGAAGCTGGAGAAACTGTCAGATCATTCTCTTCATTTAAAAAATGAACAATGAAACAAAAAAATACCTTTATACATTAGTAATCACTCCAATTTCCTTAACCCTTCCTCATAATTACCCAAGTTCCATTTTAAAAACTTCATTTTCACTTTTCTCTAGACCATCTAGACCTGATTGCCCAGCTCCTTTCTAAAATGGAGAAGTTCAGAATTTCTTTTTTAACTCACTGTTCTCAGCTAGGTTTTGTCACTAGAATGTTAATGAATGATATCTTGAAAGATGTTATTTAGGTTTTGTTTTTAGTTTTGGTCATGGATTTCAGGTAATCTTATGATTTTAAATTCTTTCTCCTTGATCTGTTTTCCAGGTGAGTTCTTTTTGATGTGAGATCTTTTATGATATGGGACATTTTCCTCTATTTTTTCATTCTTTTGAATTTGTTTTTTAAGAATTCTTGTTTCCCAAGACCAATATGGAAATATGTTTTACATGATTTTATATATGTAACCTATATCAAAATGCTTACCATCTTAGGGAAAGGGGAGGGAGCGAGAAAATTTGGAACTCAAAATTTTATAAAAAATGAATGCTAAAAATTGTCTTTACATGTAATTGAAAAAAAATCAAATACTATTAAAAAATAATTCTTGTTTCCTGGAGTTAAATTATACAGCAAAAACAGTAGGCACACAGAAGTAAGGAGGGAGAATTTTTCAGTCATGGGGGACAGCCAGCAAAAAAGACACAGTAGTGACAATGACAACCAAGAAGATATTCAGGGCACAGACATCTTCCTTGTTTAGTGTCCCACCCTCTCTAGCCTCCTGATTGAACCCTTTCTTCATTTCCTTGATGTTGCCACAGCATGTGTGCATATATGAGGTTTATTAAAATGCAATTAATATTAAACCAACCATTTACTTGATTTTTCCTTTCATACAGCTATATTATTACTAGGCGCATACCCCAAAGAGATCAAAGGACTTATAGGTACAAAAATATTGATAGCAACTTTCTTTGTGGTGGCAAAATCCTGGAAACTAAAGGGATATTCATCAGGTGAGGAAAGGCTGAATAGGTTGTTATATATGAATATTATTGTGCTGTAAGAATGAGAAAATAGATGATTTCAAAGTGACATTGAAAGTCTTGTATGAACTGATAGAGTGAAGTGAACCAGAAGGATTTATACTAAAACATTAATATTACAAAAATAAATAATCATGGAGGCTTGTATAAACTGATGAAGACTAAATGAGCAGAACCAGGAGAACAGTTCATACATTAACTACAATACTGTAAAGATGAACAATTTTGAAAGCTGAAAGAACTATGAACAAGACAATGACCACTCATGATTTAAGGGGATTGATGATGAAGCATACTATCTACCTCTAGACAGAGAGGTGATAAATTTAAAGTACAGAGCAAGTTGTGTTTTTGTATATAGCTAATAAGGGAATATATTTTGCTTGACTAAATATATTTGTTTCAAGAATTTTGCTATTCTCTTTTTTTCAGTGGAGTGGAGGGAGAGAAAATATGTTTCTATTCATTAAAAAATAATTTAAAGAAATCAAGAGGGTGCCCCCAGATGCAGAATATTGCTTGCACTTCCAGATGAAGTCGCTGTATTGTTAGTTTTGCTTATTTGTTTTTACTTTGCTACAAAAGCCTTCTCACAGAGTTAGAATAATCTCTAAAGGATTCTAATGTAAAAAACAAAATATATCAGATCATTTACCTCTTCATGTCCCACTTGACTGTACTCTTCCTGGCTTCTATATTGTGTCCCAGAAACCTCTTCATCTTGGAAGCTCACTATAGGTCTAGAGCTTGCACATCAGGAAGTACCCTCTGCCTCTGGTTTCCCTCCCTTTGATTGGAAGGGCTCCTCCCAGAAACTCCATTTATGGAGGGTGGACAGGTCAGCCATCTCTTCATTTTCAACTGTGCTACACTCCCCCAACTCCATTATACCTCCATATCAGTACCTTCTCTTTCCCCTTCCACTTTTCATCTTCCTATTACGTGTTGCCTTCTCCCCCAAAAGTGTAAGCTCCTTGAGGGCAGGGATTGTCTGTGTTTGAATTTTTATTCTCATTGTTTAGTACAGCACTTGGCACACAGTAAGCACTTAATAATAAACATTAAAAAAAGAAAATAAAAGCAAGTTAACATGCAGAGATGCTTTGAGCTTACAAGGAAGCAATTTCCATAAACTCAATTCAACAAATATTTACTAAGAAGTGATGTGAAGTGTGACAGAGTGTCTGTAATTGTCCCAGAACTTTTCTCAGAGCCAAGAAGACCTGGGTTTAAGGCCTATCTGTGACACATGTGACTGTGTGCCTCTGGGCTAGTTACTCTTGGTGCTCTAAGTAGTTTTCCAAGATCATGTTGCAGACAAGGTGCCAACCTGGATCAGCAGAGAAAGTTTCTTCAATCAGGGAGTCAGTCAACAAGCATTTATTAAACACCATGCCAGGAACTGTGCTAAGCTCTGGAGATACAAAGAAAGGCAATAACATATTCTTTGTCTATGAGGAGATCACATTTTAATAGGGGAGACCACATGCAAACTACTATGTACAGATATATACAGTATAAATGGGAAGTAATCTCAGAATGAAAGGCACCAGCAGTAGCAAGAGTGAAGGGTTGGAGGATAGTGGAAGGAACCTGAAGAAGGTGGGATTTGAGCTGAAACTTGAAGGAAGTCAGCGGAAATGGGAGGCAGAGGTGAAGAAGAAGAACACTTCAGGTATGGGGGACAGTCAGTGAAAAGATACAGCAAACAACCCCAACCAAAAAGATGCCCAGGGCACATCTTTGGTGTTCCATTCTCCCTCTTCATCCTCCTCATAGAGCTCTTCCTTCCTTTCCTCAGCACCACCATGGCATGTGTGCATATGGGAAGTTTATTAAAATTGCACGAATGTCAAACCGACTATTTGGTATTAATACAAAATAAGCAGTTGATTTATAGTTAAGCAAATACTGGCCTTTAATTTGAGTGAGAGTGACATCTAGTGGCCTAATGATGCTACCGCTGATGGTAGATGTAATTTCTCTTGTTCTGGCGGAATTGAGAGTAATTTTTTAATTAGTGCTAACACTTTTTATTTGGGTTTACTCAAACTCATTGGAGAAGAAAACAAAATGGCCAAGGCAGACTCTGAGGTACCTTCTGGAGAACTCACATCATATCAAGTATAGGTCACAGAAATCTGTATATGTAAGGATGTGCTCAAAACCACCCTATCTATCCCATTTAACATTGGTACCTGAAGTAGATGAGAATAAGTATCAATCAACCAATCAAAGGCCTTAGACTAAGTGCTTAAAAGTCTTCAGATTCAAAAGAGGTAGGGAGAGGAAACTTGGCCAAACACCAGATATCTTTAAAAGAATTGAGAAGGATTAGTTTGAGAGATTGTCGCTGAGGGGCTTTCCAGCACACCCTTCAGGACAAGCCCCCTGAGGGGAAGAAGAGGTTATGGCTTCTTGCTTCACCAGGCCTCCTGGGCCCCTCCCTCCATTCTTTTGAGATTCCTCCCCCAACCCTACAGTCTTTGGCTAGAAGAGTAGAAGAATACCTTTCAAATTTTAAAATTTCTGGAAGATTTTAGATTTCTCATTTTTCCCTCAATGTCTGAGTAGCATCTCTTGATTAGCAGGCAGTAGCTATGCATCATGGATAGATGGTTGCTAATTTATATTGCTTTCAGAGAAAACTTCTTTAGCATCCCATAGATAGTAGAAAAGGGCTTCTAGCAATCAGAAGCTGTGAATTACCCTTTGGCCATATGTGCTTTCTAAGAGCGAGTCCACAGTCCCCTGATCTCTGTGTATACTTGTGGAAAGAGGGTCAGAGACTTTTTTGGAGGGGAGGATGTTTTATACCAACTCTTCTTAATATATCACCTTAAGTAAAAGTAATGCTATCTAAAAGTTCCTTAAAGCTGACTAAGTGATTCTTAACTGATAATCTTACAGAGAAGCTTTTGAGTTGGGGGCTCGAACTGATTGCATTAGAAAGCTATCCCTGAGCCCTTAGGGGCATCCCTTACCAGAATCCTGCAAGGGAGATATAGTAGACGCTGGGGACCCAACTAATCAGTGGGAATTGGGATAAAGATATAATTGTAGGATCAGACCAAGTCCTTAAGTATCCTTATAACATTACTTTGAAAGGGACTAGATGATTCATCTTTGTGTATGGGACAGGATTTTTAAATAATAGGAGAGACATCCTTAGGAGAAACAAAGTAAATTTATTTCACAAACCTTGCAAGATTTGGGCACACCTCCATAATGGAGGAGGCGAGGTAAAAGGGAACCTGCCTTAATTTTATGCTCTTAATGAAAAGATTCCCACCCACCTCTATCCCTTCTCACCATTGGCTGGGAGGTGGGCTTACAGTCTAGGCGTGAAAACTACACAGAGGACCAAGATTGATCCAGTCCATTCAGGTTTTTCCCTATCAGAACTCAACTGCCAGGGTGGCGTCTGAAAGTCTAGGAGAAAAAATGGGGTGGGGGGGAGGAGAGACCCTTCCTGGACCAGAGAACAAATAGCTCACAGGAAGTTCATTATCTTCTAACATCTGAGAGAGAGGGGGAAGGGTATGCCTTCCAAAATTACAAGGCCAAATCCCAAAACCTCTCCATTAGACATACCCTGTGAAGTCTTCACAATTATCCATCCCATTCTTTTGCATTATTCAGAAGAAGGAAATGGGTCATTTGTAATATTACTATGCATTGGCATAAGTAATGTTTTGCAGACTCAACTTTCAAGATTTTTTTTTTCACCTTTTATGATATATGTTGCCATCAACTGTCAGTAGATATTTTGCTGCCATGGGGCAAACCACCAGATCTAGGTCAAAGGTGTGTTTAACAGAGGCAAATCAGTACATTTTCCATTGATTATCTCTTTTAAAGTCTCAAATGTTGTTCAAAAACATCTGTTGAGGGGGCAGCTAGGTGGCGCAGTGAGTAGAGCGCTGGCCGTACAGTCAGGAGGACCTGAATCTGGCCTTAGACACTTGATACACTTACTAGCTGTGTGACTTTGGGCAAGTCACTTAAACACAATCGCCCTCCCCACTGCAAAAATAAAAAATAAAAAACATCTGTTGAGTACTTGGAAAGCAGAAGGCATTGATCCAAGTTTTACTGCCCAGAATATGGGCAGCAGTGAATGTTAGTGATAGAGTGGGGTTAGTAGCATGAAGGCAAGGTTGGGAGAGTAGGGTGGAAGACTAACAGAAGTCTTGTCACACACAGTAAAGGAAGCCAGGGAAGCTCATCTGATATGCCAAGTGCATCTGTTGTAATAGTTTTGAGGTCTCTGTCAATCTTTCTTTTATTACAAAGCTTTTATGTGAATAAAATCATTGCAGTTTGGGTCAAGAAAAACCTGGGAGAAAATCTGTATCAAATATTTCTGACAAAATTGTGATAGCCAAGATATATATGGAATTAACATGAAGATATAACACCAAGAACCATTCCCTAATATGCATGTGATATAAGGATCTAAACAAACAGTTGTCAAAAGAAGACTTACAGACAATACATAGAGACATTATGTTGTAGTTGATAGAGCAGTCTTGAAGACAGGATGATGTGGGTTTGAATCCTACCTCAGAAACTTACTATCTGTATAACCTTGTGCACATCACTTAAGTTTGATTTTCTTAATCAAACTTAAGGGAAAATTAAGGGGAACAATAAGAGGACTGGGACCAATGACTACTCGGGTCCCTTCTAACACTAAATCTATGATTTTATGAAAGATTGCTTCAAATCACTAGTAGTAAGAGAAATGCAAATTAAATTTAAAAAAAAAACCCTCTCTGTTTTTACCTCATACCAAGCAAGTTAGCAATCATGATATAAAACAGTAACTGTCAGTGTAGAAGAAGTTATGAGAAGGCAGGCACCTTAATACCCTGCTGTAAAGCTGCAAATTGGTCCAACTATTCTGGAAAGCCATTTTAAAATTTATTTATTTATTTTTAGTTTTCAATTTTCACTTTTATAAGATTTTGAGTTTCAAAATTTTCCCCCTCCCTTTCCTTCTCCCTTCCCAAGACAGATACATGTACAATCATGTTAAACATATTTCCACATTAGTCATGGTGTGAAAGAAGAACCAGAACTAAAGGGGAAAACCATGAGAAAGAAAAAAGAGAGAGAAAATAGTATGCTTTGATCTGCATTCAGACTCTGTAGTACTTTCTCTGGATGTGGATAGCATTTTCCATCATGAGTTTTTGGAATTGTCTTAGATCGTTGTATTGCTGAGAAGAGCTAAGTCTATCAAAGTGGATCATCAAACAATGTTGCTCTTACTGTGCACAATGTTCTCATGATTCTGCTCACTTCACTCAGTGTCAGTTCATGCAAGTCTTTCCAGGGTTTTCTGAAATTTGCCTGCTCGCTATTTCTTATAGCACAATAGTATTCCATTACATTCATACACCACAACTTGTTCAGCCATTCCCCAATTGATTGGCATCCCCTCAATTTCCAATTCTTTGCAACCACAAAAAGAGCTGCTATGAATATTTTTGTACATGTGGGTCCTTTTCCCCCTTTTATGATCTCTTTGGGATACAGACCTAGTAGTGCTATTGCTGGATCAAAGGGTGTGCACAGTTTTATAGTCCTTTGGGCATAGTTCCAAATTTCTCTCTGGAAAGCAATTTGGAACTATGCTCAAAAAAATGACTAAAATGTATATGCCCTTTGACCCAGAGATCCCATTGTATATTACCTACCTAAAAAGATCAAAGACAGAAATAACTGGCCTATATATGTCAAGGTATTTAGGGAAATACCTTTTCTGGTAGCAAAGAATTGGAAACCAAGTGGGTACCCACTGAGTAGAGAATGGCTGAACAAATTGTGTATGTGAATCTAATGGAACATAATTGTTCCGCATGAAATGATGAACATGAGGAATTCAGAGACTCATGGGAAGATACATGAAATGATGCAAACTAAAGTAGGTAGAAAATTATATATATTTATATTTATCATCACCATGTAATTGAAAGGCCAGCAAAATAGAGCCAAATCCTGTTATTATTCCTTGAAAAGAAATGAAAAATGAAATCCATCTTTTTCTTTTAAATGTAATATTTTCAATGAACAAAAAATCTATTTTATCTCTCTTTCACACTTACCTCCCCACCCCCAACTCGAATCCCTTCTCAATTCATTTGTCAAGTTGAATTTCCTCAAACTTGGGTCTCCCTTTGTCAGGGGCTCCCTATCACCTCCAGGATCAAATAGAAAATTCTCTGTTTAGCATTCAAAGTCCTTCATCAGCTGGTCTCCTCTTACCTTTCAAGTTTTCTGACACCTTTTTGCCTGCACACTCCCATGTACTTTTCAATCCAGTGACTAGCTTCCTTGATGTTTAATACTCCATCTCCTAACTCTGTTTTTTCACTGGTTGTGCCCCTCCTGTAATGATAATCAGGGCAGGATTTCTTTGCTGTTTTTCTCTTTTGGGATGCTAAGGCTATCAAGTGCCTTTAATGAGTCTGGCCTTTGAATGGGGCAGGTAAAGTGGGATCTTTTTTGTCTTGGAGTGCTTCTCAGCACTAAGACAATCTGGAGTCATTGATTTGTATATGATGTGGTGCTGGTGGTTAAGGGACTTTCCTACACCCTGGTTTCCCACACCCTGGATGGTGAGCCTCGAGCCCCCAGGGCCCTGAATGTATGTACTGGAAGGTTAATGTTTGACTTTTGGGTGTACATTCATTGAAAGAGTGATGAGACTCTGAGCAAGCCATTGAATCAGTGCCCCTCCCCCCCCACCCCCGCTTTGATAACCCAGATGTTGGTGCTTCTCTGGTAACTATGTATTGCTATGGATAGACTGGTTTGCGTTATTTGTTCTGTTTATAATGTATGCTTCTAATTTCTGTTTGTATTTGCCCTGAAGTTCAGGGGGCTGATCTTTTCCCCCTGAACTAATTGAATGATATATTCCTGTTTAATTAAACTGAGCTTGTTAACCCCTTAAAGTTGCTTTCCTTAGAAAAGCAGATCAAAGAACCTGTGTTGGCAGCCCTTCTGTGTGCGCTAGTGTTACTGGTCTTACACAGTCACAGTAGCTGCTAGCAACATTGTTGTTATACCTCCCTACCCCCATTCCTGGAATTCTCTCCCTCCTCATCTCCATCTCTTGGAATCTCTGGCTTTAAGTTCCATCTAATATCTCACCCTTTACTAGGAGCCTGATTCCCCTTAATACTAATGCTTTCCTTCTGTTGATACTCTTCAATTTATCATATAATGTATACATACATATATATGAATGTACACATGTATGTATATATGTATATGTTACATATTGTATATTGATATGGATACGTATTTTTATAGGCTGTGTATATATGTTGTGTATGTTATACATGTATTTGTAATGTATATGTATATGTTACATGTGTTGTTTTCCTTTTGTTTCCCTTGTTAGACTTGACACTTTGAGAGCAGAAACTGAGTTTGTTTGGTGGTGTAGTTTTTTTGTCTCTCTTCATAATCTTAGCACTTAGCACACCACCCAGTATATAATAGGCACTCAATAAGGGCTTATCTGAATGACTGACAAAACCTTTGTAACAAATATTCCTAGTTAAAAAACCCCAAAAATATATGTCTCATTCAGCACCCCAAGTCTATCACCTCTCTGCCAGGAGGTGAGTAACATGTTTCATCATGAGTTCTCCGGAATTGAAACATGTTTTTGTCATAGGAGAAATGGGGGAATATGGATGTGGAATTTTACATAGGTCAGATTCACTTGGTTTTGCTTGACTATTTTTCTTTGTTACATCATCATGTGATGGGTAAGGAGGGATAATCTTCAGAAATAACTAAGGTAAAAGCAAAAGAAATCAATTAAAAAGAAACCTTTTTTCTACTCAGAGGTTATTCAAAAGCAACAAATAAAAGTAGGTAGATGGAAAGCTATAAACTAGTGTTTATAGACTGGACTATTGCAGAATGAGTTTTCTAGGAAGGAAGGAAGGAAGGAAGACGAAGGAAGGAATGAAGGAAGGAAGGAAGAAGAAGGAAGGAAGGAAGAAGGAAGGAAGGAAAGAAAAATGATTTCTGTTTGCTTTGTACCAAGCACTGTCCTAGTGGTCTGGGAAGTCACAGGCTGTAGGTGGCACTAGAGGGCAGTCTACAGCCATGTTCTTTTCAGTGACAATGAGCATTTATTTAATTACTCTTTCCAGAGAAAGGTCAAGAAATGAAATGCAGGGTTGGAGGCCAGGTTTGAGCATTGAGGAAGAACAGACAGCAAGATGCCCACCCCTAGGCTCAGGCTTCCTGGTAGGTTGTTGGTTCAGACAAAGAAAAAAAAGAGCCAGGTGGGACCTCTTCTTGGTGGGGTAATATATCTCTAAGTAGGTGTAGAGAGATGTATCATTTCTGGATAACTTTTCCTGGTATCTTAGTATTTTCATGTCTTATGTGTATACCTGGGGAAATCTTTTGTGTCAGACTGTGTGGCATGGTTATTGTTGCTCAGTCATTTTAGTTGTATCCAACTCTTTGGGGTTTTCTTGGCAGAGATACTAGAGTGGTTTGCCGTGTCCTTCTCCAGATCATTTTACAGATGAGAAAACAGAGGCAAACAAGGTTAAGTGACTTGCCCAGGGTCACGTAATTAGTAAGTGTCTGAGGCCAGATTTGAACTTAGGAAGATGAATCTTCCTGACTCCAGGCCTGGCATTCTATCCTGAGCATGGAAAAAACAACAAAAGTCAGGAAATCTTTATCATAAAGTCAACAACAGGGGCTTTCTTCCTGTCAGCTTCTGATCCTTTCTGTCTCTCTATATACCTTTCATTCCACCCTCTTCTGTCTTTTTCATCACATTACAACCTCAACAATCACCCCCTCCCCAAATCTTTAACCTTTCTCTATCTCCTGGATCCTTCAATATTGCCTTCAACTATACCCATCTCCTCCACCCTTAAATAAAACCACCTTCACGAGACCTCACCATCCCCTCAAACAATCGTCCTAGACCTCTCCTTCCTTTCTCAGCAAAACTCCAAACAAAAGTCAACACTGATTGTCTTCACTTTCTCTCTTCTCGGCCCTTTTCAATTTGGCTTCTGACTTCATCAACCAACTGAGACTCTTCTCTCCGAAGTTAGTCACCTATTGATTGTCAGATCTTTTCTTAGACCTCATTCTTCCTGATCTAACTTTTGCATTTGACACTACTGAGCACCTTGTCTTCCTGTGTAAACTTCTCTTGGCTATTCAAGATACAACTCTCTCCTACCATAGTAACTGCTTAGTATCCTCCCCTCCCCTCCCCTCCTCCCCTCTCCTCCCCTCCTCCCCTCCTATCCTCCCCTCCCCTCCCCTCCCCTCCTATCCTCCCCCCCTCCCCTCCCCTCCCCTCCCCTCCCCTCCCATCCTCCCCCCCTCCCCTCCCCTCCTCCCCTCTCCTCCCCTCCTCCCCTCTCCTTCCCTCCCCCCTCCCCTCCTATCCTCCCCTCCCCTCCTCTCTCCTTCCCTCCCCCCCTCCCCTCCTATCCTCCCCTCCCCTCCCCTCCCCTCCTCCCCTCCCCTTCCCTCCTCCCCTTCCCTCTCCTTCCCTCTCCTCTCCTCTCCCTCATTAGTTCTCCCATGTATCTAGCCCAGGTAGGCAGCCTGGGTGACAGCTATAGGGTTCAGCTGTACAGAAATCTAGTGACTGTACCAAACCTGCCCCAGCTAGGAAATCACTGGTCAGGATGCAACACCAGGGTATGGCCTGCTTAGGAATGGCAGGTGGAAAGACATGAATGGATGAAGTAAGCTTTTCACTTCTCTTAGGCTGTCCAACCTAGCTAAAGGGAAGAGCCTATTAACTATCTACTTCTTTACCAGTTTACTCTGGCTGCCCATGGGATGAAGAGAAATACAGCCAGGTAAAAAAAAATTTGGAGAATAAACGATTTTTCCAGTGTGCTAATTTTTTTTTTATCTCCAATCAATTTAGTTTTTTTTTAAGTTTTTTTTTTGGGGGGGAGGGGAGGGAGGCAGGTGGAGCAATTGGTGTTAAGTGACTTGCCCAAGGTCACACAGCTAGTAAGTGTGTCAAGTATCTGAGGCCCGATTTGAACTCAGGTCCTCCTGACTCCAGGGCTGGTGCTCTACTCACTGTACCACCTAGCTGCCCCCCAATCAATTTAGTTTTTAAAACTACATGCATTTCTAGTTTATATACATACAGAGAAGCATCATGGTGTGTCAAATCGAATTGGGAAGAGCTGTTCAAGCTTCTCCTCTGACACAAGATGGCTATGTGACTTGTAGAATATGGCACTGTCTACACTGTATTGTATTTTACCTTTTTTGGTGAACATTTCCCAATTACATTTTAAGTGGGTTCTAGCTGGCACTGGGGCATGCTAGGTGGCACAGTGGATAGAGCCCTGGGCCTGAAGTCACTGAGCTAATATCTGGCCTTAAACACTTAATAACTGTGTGACCCTGGGCCAGTCACTTAACCTTGTTTGCCTCAGTTTTCTCATCTGTAAAATGAGCTGGAGAAGGAAATGGCAAACCATTTTAGAATCTTTGCCAAGAAAACCCCGAACGAGGTCAGAAGAGTTAGACACAACTGAAACAACTGAACAACAACAAGCCAGTACTGTAGAGTTTTGCTGCTGCAGGCAGAAATTTGACACCTTTGTGCTGGGCACAGAAATCAAAATTTGCAGAGAAGGCACTCAGTCGCATTGATAGAAGAAGTCCTTTACTGATTGCTTCATAGCCCAGTGAAATCACAGGTCCAATCCTCATTCATTTATGTATATGAACATATGTATATATTATACATTTTTTTCTTTTTTGATGAATAGAGGATTTGCTTTGATTTGGAACTATTTGATACCTAGGGAATAAATATCCATAGTGACTTAATTCTGTATACCCAGGATTTCCTCAGCTCCTTACTACCTCTCATGCTTCTCATATCCAATCTGTTCCCAAGGCCTGTTGATTTCACCTATGCAACATCTCTCCAATATGCCCCCTTCTCTCCTCTGACATTGCCACCCTTCAAGTGCAGACCCTTGTCATGCCTGGACTCTTGCAAGAGCCTGCTGGTGGGTCTGCCTGCCTCAAGTCTCTCCCCACTCCAGTCTATCCTCTATTTAGCCACTAAAGTGATTTTCCTAAAACACAGGTCTGATTATGTCAGCCCCTACTCAAGAACTCCAGTGGCTCCCTATCCCTTCCAAGATCAATACAAAATACTTTTTTTTTTTTTTTTTGCATTCAAAGCCCTTCATAACCTGACCTTTTTAGTCTTCTTACAATTTACTCCCTACCACATACTCTTCAATCCAGTGACACTGGCTTCCTGGACATTCCATGAACAAGATACTCCATCTCTTTGCTCTGGGCGTTTTTCTCTAGCTGTCCCCCATGCCTGGAAAAATTTACCCCCTCCACTCTGACTACTGATGCCTTTGGCTGCTTTTCAGTCTTAACTAAAATCTTATCTTATATAGGAAGCCTTTCCCACCCTCCACCTCCCTTAATTTTAGTGCCTTCCTTCTTGACGCTTTCCTTTTTATGCTGTGTATAGCTTATCCATGAGGCAGTTAGGTGGATAGAGCTCTGGGCCTGGAATAAGAAAGATGTGAGGTCAAATCTGACCTCAAATACTTATAGCTGTGTGACTCTGGTCAAGTCACTTAGCCTCTGCTTGCCTTAATCCACTGGAGAAGGAAATGGCAAGCCACTCCAGTATCTTTGCTAAGAAAACCCCAAGGACAGTATTGGCATTCTATGGCCCATAGGGTTATGAAGAGTCAGACGTTGAAAGGGAGTCAGACTGAACAACCATAGCTTATACAGATTTGCTGGTTTTCCTTCCTCTCCCTCCATTAGATGATGAGCTTCTTGAAGCCTGGCCTGTCTTTTGCTTCTTTTTGTATCACTGGTACATAGCACAGTGCTTGGCACATCCTAAGTACTTACTAAATATTTATTGACTGAGTGAGAGATTGACTGGTTTAGGAGGCACAGTTGTCCTCAACTTTTCCTGAAGAAAAAGCTAAAAAAAAAAATAACTTTTTCCTACAGAATGAGGGATTCAGTTCACATATAAGGAGGAAACTAAGTGAAGCTTCTTAAACACTAGAATGTGTTCCTGAGTAATATGTTGAAATCTTCTTAGGAAATTTTTAAAGGGAGATTTTTATCTTCTTGGCCACTTTCAGTGCGGTCCTGCCTGAAGGCAGGGGAGTGAACTAGAATGCTAGATGACCTCACAAAACTTTCTAGCTGTAAGACAAGGGTTCAATGGTGTTAATATGGAGATGCTGAATTTCCTGTCTTTTTGTTTTATCTTTGGGGCCACTCCTAAGGAGCTAGCTATGTCTGCAAAATTAACCAGATCAGTCATGCACTTAATCCAATCTAGTAGTTGAAACTCTTGAAAATATTGGTCTATTATGCTCTGAGCTATTATTGTGTTATATATGCACAAACACAGCGAGTCTGATTCTCTTGCTTGTGAAAGGTCAAATTGAAGTGGTTTTGAGAGGCAAAGGGTTAGAAACTGGTCTAAAATTAATGAGTTGTGTGTGATCAGAGACTTTGTGTTTGCTGTTAAGTTGTTTTTCAGTTGGGCTCGAATTTCTGTGACCCCATTTGGGGTTTTCTTGGCAAAGATTCTGAAATAGTTTGCCGGTTACTTCTCCAGCTCTTTTTCTGGATAAGGAAACTAAGGCAAACAGGGTCACACAGCTAGCAAGTGTCTAAGGCCAGATTTGAACTCAGGATGAGTCTATTTGACTCCAGGCCCAGCACTCTATGCACTATGGCGCCACTTAGTGGCCCTGATTAGAGACTACCCTTCTGTGATTTCATTGGCAGAGAGAGCTTCTGGTGAGTGGCTTGCTCTACCTTCTCTGCAACTAGAGTTGTGTCCTAGAGCACTGAGAAGTTACATGAGGTTTCCCTGTCCAGGGTTACTAGCCCATATATGGCAGAAGCCAGACTTGAACCCAGATCTTCATGACTCCCAGGCCTGTTCTCTATATACTATACCATTCTGCCTCTCAGCCTACTTTTAGGTAAGACTAGATAGATGCAGTTGGGCCAGAATAGATTAGGAGGAAACTGAATGGAATAGTATATGGGAAATTTCTCAGTAGCTGTTGTAAAAGCCCATTTAAAAGCTATTTATTTTAAAATATTCTTTTAAAAAATTTTATTTCCAAATTTCCTCTCTCCCTCAAGCCCTTCTCCTACCCATCGAGAAGGCAAGCAATATGATACCCACTATATGTGTGAAGTCATGCAAAATGTATTTCTATATTAGCCATGTTGAAAAAGAAAGCAAGAAAAATAAAGTAAAAAACAACATGCTTCAAGTTGTATTCAGTTCATCATTGGATAGTATTTTTCATCATAGATCATTGTATTGATCAGAGTAGCTAAATCTTTCACAGTTGATCATCATATGATATTGGAGTTACTGTATACAATGTTCACCTGGTTCTGCTCACTTCACTTTGCATCAGTCCATATAGGTCTTCCCAGGTTTTTCTGAAACCATCCATCTTGTTTCTTACAGCACAATACCATATTACATCACAATTATATACCACAATTTGTTCAGCCATTTCCCAACTGATGGGAAAGTCCATATTTTTCTGTGCCAAAATTCACCAACTCTAAATTACGGAACAAATCACAGTTCCACCTTAGCCAAAGAATAGCCATCGGAAGTACAGGTAGGGAGTATAGGGCAGCTGCACCATCATCCTAACACTGATCTTAGTGCAAGAAACAGATTGAAGGCATCCTGAGCCTGAGTGATCACAAATTTAGAGCTAGAAGGGATTTTAGGAGCCATTTTGCAAAACCCTTTGATTTTACAACCTAGGAAAAAGAAGGCCTAGTGAAGTTAAGTGATTTACTTAAGGCCCCATGGACTGTAGTGGCAGAGTTGGGTTTGAAATCAGGTCTACTAACTCCAACTCCAGAATGCTTTATGCTGCACCACATTGCTTACATTCTTCTCATACTCTGGGTATACCAGTGCAACACTCTGGTGATCTAGCTGTCATTGCTTACTCTCAATACATGATCGGCCCACTTCATTTTTGTATCAGGATTACGCATAACTATTATGGCTCTGCTAAATTTTTTTTATTAACATCTCTGGAGCTGATGGAAGCAGACACCCCAATCTCCCTTGCTTTCACTTGTAGAAATATTAAAATTACCCTAGTCTAAAGCCTTTGGACTATAGATGAGAAATTATCAGCCTCTCTTTAACTGTCAATTCCAAAACAATGTCCTGCTTTCCTCCGGATCAGCCAGGACTGACTCCTCCTTAAAGTAATTAGGGTGTGACCTAACAAGGCTAAGGGTCTTTGATGGATCTGCCCAAGAACCATACCTTCTTTCCATTCTCTGAAAGGTCTTTAAGGGTAATTATTAGACTGACAGAAGGCAAAAGTCCTTGATTACTTCAGTTAATGGAGCTTCCTTTGAGTTCACCTTTGACCAGCTAGAAAGGAGAATCCTTGAAGGCAGTGGTCAAAGAGGAATTGAATGGTTTCAAGAAAGTGATCCTCCAAAAGCGGGAGGGTTGTTTTGTTTGATGAAGCAGACTGTTCATTGAACTGTTACCTAAACTGTGGACTTTCTTTCCATTCTGACTGTGAAAAATTCTTTGCTCAAGAATTTTACAAATTGTGACTTCAGAATGACTTGTGTTAAAGAGATATCCAAAGGGCTCCAGGGACTTGACCAGTTTCAATATTTCTAAGTAGAAATG
>NC_050573.1:395158472-395161463 GCF_011100635.1 Trichosurus vulpecula | reverse complement strand
GAAGTCAGCAGTACATCAGTCAGGCTTGGAAATCTTTCAGTCACACAGAGACTTCTTGTTGTTTTACAGGCAGTCCATGACTTGCATCAATCATGTGAATGACAGCCCAGAAGCTTCTGGGTTTCTCCTTTGCTCTCCCTTGTCACTGAATATTTTCTTCCCCTCCTCCCTCCCTTTCCTTCTTGCTGCTGGAGATCTTGTTGTTTCCTGGAAAATCCTTGGGTTTCCCAACCCCAGTCCTGACTTCACACCTCCCCCAGAGAGAAGGGAAACAGGAAGGGAGGGGGGGCAAAGTAAACATCATTGTGGAGGCAGCCACAAGGAAACAGTTTGTCTTCTCTTCCCACATCAGTGCAGGTCTCAGTGGCAGTAGGAAGAGGAAGGGAGAGGGAAGAACCTGTCTGCACCATGCCCACCTTACCGTCAGATTTGGGGCAGCAACAAAGGGGAGGGGACACAGAGTGGGGAGGCTATATCCTATCCTGGCCCTCTTCCCTAGCCCTTGCCTCACTCCTTCCTTCTTAACCCTCTACGCCTAGGCACAGCCCCAGGCACTAGTAAGCCTTCAAGCATTGGAGGTAGGGGTGGTCACTGTGAGGACAGGAAGTATAAGTACCTGCTTTCACAGTCAGGGAAACAGTGGAGGGAGATATACATAACTCTTGGGTAGTCTAAATGAAAAATCTGAATCCATTTTCTCATCCAAAGTTAAGCTCTCTAGTACCAGGTTTTGGGTGTATTTGGGTTAGTAGACTTTTGTGGGTTGGCTGGAGAATTTAAACACTATTTGTAACATTATTTGTATAGGAAAGTGCCTTCCCTCAGGGAACAGATAATGAAATACAACTCTCTGCTCTTGGCAGAGGCCTGGGGGCCTGTGACAGCAGAATGTCTCATACGTTTTCAGATAAGGTCTCCGGGCTGCTTGTTTTTAGCTAATTGTTTTTTTATTTTTATAGGGGAGGGTTCAATTTCAGGGATGTAGGGGTCTAATTATAAAAATGACTGCAATGTAAAATCAAAAGATATCAATAATACTTTTTTTAAAGAAAGAAAAAATTTTCAGCGTTCCATGTAATTGACTCAAAAATGAACTTTTGAAATATAATCTTCTTCTAAGTTGGGGTCTGCCTGTAATATAGTATTTTTCATTTGGGGATTTGGTCTATGTCATAAGTCCAGTGGTTTGGGGTTTTGTTTTTTTTTTTTGGTGTGTTTTTTTTCCCAACAGAAGTGGGAAAAGGGCAGTAATTATAGAGTATGAGAAGTTACCTCAGAAATCATCTAACTCAACCTGTATCTCATAGTAGTTAGATTTTAAGGAACTTAGGCAAAGCCTCATGCTGTTGATCTAACGACAGCCTTTACTGAATAACATGCAGGCCATGTGGACGTACTCATTTGCAGAGGGAGGGTACAAGAAGATTTGGAAACATCTGCTTGAGGGTCAACTTCTGGGTCTCTATTATCGTCTGGCCCCCGGGGAAGTGGAGCTGCATGTGTAACTGCTCCCTGAAGGTGGGCGATCCAGACATATTCTGACTCCCAGCTGGCCCTCTGATCTCAGAGACCCTGTGGTTTTCTACTGAGTGAGGCAAAGAAAGTGAGAGTTTCTTAAACTAATCTCAAGTAGGTCAGGTAAACGCAAACAGAGAGGTTGAAAGCATTTCTCTGGAGACAGCTCCCTTCATGGATATTCTTCAGTCTTGGGAGTTGTCTCTATCTGCTTAGCCTCATTCTTTTTCTGAGTGAAGGTGACCGATCTAATCTGCCTTGATCAAACCTGAATGAAAATCACCTCTATGACATCCTTGAAGACATCACCCAGCATCTTCTTGAAGCCTCCAGTGCTGTGAGAACTCATATATACTGGATTTTACTTTGTTGTTGTTTAGTCATTTTCATTTGTGTCTGACTCTTCGTGACCCCATTTAGGGTTTTCTTGGCAAAGATACTAGAGTGGTTGCCATTTCCTTTTCCGGATCATTTCAAAAATGAGGAAACTGAGGCAAACAAGGTTAAATGACTTGTCTGGGGTCACACAGCTAGTGTCTAAGGCTGGATTTGAACTCAGGAAGATGAATCTTCCTGACTCCAGGCTCGACACTCTGTCCACTGTGCTGCCTAGCTGCCCCTCATTTGCAGCTCTGTATCAATCTCTGTACAAGTTCCACCTCTTTGCTATTTATTCTGTCCTCCAGAGCCATGCAGAAACAATCTAAGCTTCTTCCATGTAGATGGTCTTTCAATTAATTGAGGAACTATGTTACCAGCCTTAAATATTCCCTTCAAGTTAAAGACTCCCCAGTTCCTTCAAGTGATTCTTACATGGTATGGTTTCTAGACCCTTCACTACTCTGATTGATGTCTTTGGATATTCTCTAGCTTCTCAACATCTTTTCTAAGATGCAGTGCCTAGAAGTAAGCGTTGTATTCTAGATGTGGTCTGAGCAGGGCTGAATACAGTAGGATTCTGACCTCCTCAATCCAGGACATTCTACCTCTCAATGTAGCCCATGACTAAATTGGCAGCATAACCCAACCCACCCCCTTTCCTCCTCCTCCTCCCTTTGCTAGGCTATCATGTCAGTGTTGAATCCCATTAATCTTGAGGTTTAGTAAAAACCCCTGTCTTTTATGTGAACTTTCATCCAGCCACACCTTCTTCCCTATCTTGTACTTGTGAAATTTATTTAACCCCAAGTTCATTCCCCATCAAGTTTTGTCTTTCTCCATTTAACCCATCATTCTAACCTGCCAGAATCATTTTGGGTCCTGATTATCTTGGTCAACATGTGAGCTATCTTTCCCAGCCTTATACCATATGTCAATTAGATAAATGTGCCATCAAAGTATGGCAAAGAAGTATGTATCCAAGTCACTGATAAAAATGATGAGTAGAAAAAAGCCAAGGACAGATCTTGGGGCTACCCTACTTAATAGGTCCTGCCAGGTTTGCATCAATACAGTAATCATGACTCTTTGAATCCA